>NW_017670574.1:0-8661 GCF_001879085.1 Nicotiana attenuata | reverse complement strand
AATCTTTTCTTTAAGGTGTAGAATACTTACCTCCTGTTCATTTTCTGATTCTCCGATGGCCATAAGAGCTTGCTCATCTTCAGCTTCATTTTCTGAGTCCTCATCTGATATTTCTCCCCATGCAGCAACCATAGCTTTAGTTGATCCCTTGTTCCTTTTTGGTTGAACCTGTTCCTTCTTCCTGTTTCTTCTTTCTGCTTTTTCTTTCTTCCATTCAATCTCCCATTGAGGGCAGTTTCTGATGTGGTGATCAGTCTTCCCACACTTGTAACACCCCTCATTGGTTTGTTTCTCAGGAGCCCTAGGTTTGCTGAATGTTGTTCCTTTTGAAGCACCCTTTCCTCTCATAAGATATTTTTGAAATCTCTGGTTATCATAGCCATTTCATCATCTTCAAGATCTGATCCTTCTGAAATTCTGAGAGCCAGACTTCTTTCTTTCTTTGGAGCATCCATCTTCATTGATTTCCTTCTCAATTCATAGGCAGTGAGATTTCCAATCAGTTCATCCAACTTTAAAGTAGCAATGTTCTTGGATTCCTGAATGGCAGTGATTTTGCTTTCCCAGGAGATTGGCAGAACTCTAGTTAGAATCTTCTCCACCTTGTCTTCTTCCAGGATAATCCTTCCAAGAGACTCAAGTTCATTTGTCAGTGTAGTGAACCTGGTATACATTTCTTGGATAGTTTCTCCATCCTTCATAGTAAAATTCTCATATTGAGAATACAACAGTGTTTCCTCTTGACCTCTTCACCTGAGGTGTTCCTTCATGAGTCACTTGTAAAGTGTCCCAAATCTCCTTGGCAGTAGTACAGCCTTGAATCCTGCTGTACTCATCAGGACCAAGTCCACACACTAACCATTTCTTGGCTTTTGCATTTTTCTCCCATTTCCTAAGATCTTCAGCAGTACAATCTACTCTTGTCTTTAGAACATCCACTCCTTCAGCATTCTTCTTGGTTGTGGCTAAAGGACCATCAGTGATGATATCACAAAGCTCATAGTCTTCGTCCATTATATGGTCCCTCATTCTGTTTTTCCACCAGGAGTAGTAGAGGCCATTGAAGAGAGGAGGCCTGGCAGTGGATTGCCCTTCCCAGTTCCCAGGTGGTGCACTCATGTTGATCTTTTCCTAAGGTGTTAACCTCTTCAAGGATCACCTGCTCTGATACCAATTGATGTTATAAACGTCAATACCACACAAGAGGGGGGGGGGGGGTGATTTGTGTGGTACCTAATTTTCGCGTTAGAAGAACTTGGTTCTTCTAAGTGTTCTAACTACAGCAGTTTGCGGAATAATAAATACTGAAAGTAAAGTGCACAGAGATTTTTACGTGGAAAACACCTGGCTCAAAAGGTGAAAAAAACCACAACCTACTACTCAGTAGGATTTTCCCAAACTCCACTAAAATCACTGAGCCAAAAACTGCATTTACAGAACTCTTTGTAAACCTAAGGATTAACTCTAATCCTAGTGTAGCACACAACCTCAACTGTTGCGACACTTTCAAGTTAACTCTAACTTGAATACTCAGAGTACCTAATACAATTGCTTCTAAGAAAGCTGAAAGGTACAATATGAAAACCTACTACAATTGAACTAGACTTAGAATAAACACAATGATGAAACTGGTTCTTCTCTCTTAGTTCATGTAGCTCCAGACGTGCACACTTATATCTCGCATATGTTGCTTGCAAATCAGACTTGATCTTTTTGCTCTCAAATATGCTTAACTTCTGCTTATGTGCATTACCTGTAAAAGAGAACAACTTGGTTATTTAATGGATTAGCAGTTAGAGTTTGATCGAGACTCCAATGCTTATCCGTAGTCGATTTGAGTCCTTAACCAATACAAACTCCCATCCTTATCCTAGCTTAGGATTGTGTTCTCTTATCTTAAGGAGACTGTCCTTCTTAGAACTCAATGCAACCTTTTCGATTTCATTCAGAAGATATTTGCTGCGTAATCTTCAAAACATATCTTCCTCACGTGCCTTCCATGTGCAATGGTTATGACTAACTTTGTCTCTCAAGATGGACCAGGTCCTTCCCTGAGTTCATTTGTCAATCTTCAAAACTTCAACTGAACTTGGGCCAACAAATCTTCAGAGACTTTTCAGTCATGTCAGAAAAAATTACTGACATGCAACGTTGAAATGTAGTAGGGGTGTATACAAACCAAATGACATTCTTCTATAGGCATATGTTTTATGAGAACATGAAAAAGTTGTCTTATCCTGATCTTCGGGTGCAATTGGTATCTAGTTATATCCTGAATAGCCATCAAGAAAACAGTAAAAACCATAGCCTGCAATTCTTTCCAACATTTGATCAATAAATGACAAAGGAAAATGATCTTTTCTAGTAACATCATTGAGACATCTCTAATCAATGCAAACTCTCCATACTGTGACTATCCTAGTAGGTATGAGTTCATTATTTTTATTTTTTATAACTGTCATACCTCCTTTCTTTGGCACTACCTGGACGGGACTTACTCAAGGGCTGTCGGAAATGGGAAAAATGATACCTGCCGTGTTGCACCCCATATTTTCATACGTGAAAGTGCGCGATAAATAAATTAATAAAAGCTCGGGAATGAGATTATTTCAGGATTATAAGTATTATGCTATTTCAAACAAGGGATAAGTAAATTTGTAAAGGTTAGAGGGTAAGCAAATCGAAAAAAATGAGTTTCGTCGAAGTTTAGCATTTTGGAAAAAAATACGGCCCGAGCTAAAATACCCGGTATTTATAGACTAGTAACATATGAGGTACCACATGGCCATGATAGTAAGGTGTATAAGGTGTGTTAAAGGCGAGTAGCATTTTATGTAATTTGAGATAATTCTTCATTATGTGGATAATCGGATAATTATTAATTTTAGAGGAAGATTAACAATTAATTAAGGAATTAGTGATTAAATAAATCAAGATCTTGGATAAGGTTTATTAGCCCAAACGTGGCAGCCACATACATGAGTCATTAAGTGACTCTTGAACAATTTTGCAAGCTGGCAATCTTTAAAGAAAGGGTTGAAAAATTACTTCTTAAATTCAAGACTTGCATTATTCACAAAAAAGATGGAATTCACAAAAAAAGCCATAAAGGCTCTAACGTTACTACGTCAAAGGCTCTAACATTACTACTTCAGTAACTACCATGCAAGGTTGTGATCAAATTAACAAAGTGATCATATGGAATTTTCTACAAGAGTTCATACGAGATTTCATAAGGTAATAGCAACGGGATTTTGTGATTCTAAGGGAGTAGTGCAATGTTTCTCAAGAATATCATACGGATTTACCCCTACCTCGATCCGCCGTTACGTGTTGTCGAAATTAACGTGTGTTAGAGGAATTGTCAAGAGAATCGACTCAGGTATGTTAAGGCTATCCCTTCTTCATTTTGGTATGATCTATACAATACAAATGAAACGAGCAAATGCACAATTTACATAATGACTCTATTCATAGAAATATAGAGATGCTTATGTTCTAGATTCCCTAGGTGTCATATTATTCTATCATCTATTCATGGGTCTCAGAAAATACGTAAGTTGATGAAGTTTATTTCGTGATTTTAATCGAAGGCATAATGGTCTTGTGACACTCTGAAAGATTTTATTGATGTACTTCTCATGCATTGCATTCATTTACATTGACCCATGACCAGATGGCGTTATATACGCGTATATATTTATATATATATATATGTATATGGAATACGGAAAAAGGTTACGACGTTATATACACACCACAACCTGATCAGCTGGTATATGTTGATGATTTGCCCACAGTGGCCGAGATGATATGATGGTATACCCTCAGAGGCTTGATGATGTTATCAACGCATATACCCATGCATGGTATGGTATTTATACGCATATGCATGATATTTTAAATATTAAAGGATTCACAGAGCTACGCAAACTTACATGTCGAGTCTTTTACTCCATGTTTCTCTCATGTCTATTGTTTAGCGATTTTCATTCCTTACATACTCGGTATATTATTTGTACTGGCGTCCCTATTGTCTGGGGATGATGCGTTTCATGCCGGCAGGTCCCGATAGACAGGTCGAGAGTCCTCCAAGTAGGCTATTAGCTCAGCGGAAGATGTTGGTGTGCTCCATTTACTCTGGAGTTGCTTATTTGGTTAGTATGATTAGTCATGTATTGATTGGTATGGCGGGGCTCTACCCCTACCTTTATGATATTATGTATTCTTAGAGGCTTGTAGACAGATGTTATGTACACGGATTCTTGTATGGCCTTGTCGACCTATGTTTTGAGCATATAAAGGATCATGCCGGCCTTATAGGCCCGTACATCATATGTATAAGTTTGGATTACATGTTGGGTCGTCCAGTGTCAAGTATTTCCCCATGTTTTATTCTACTTATCTCACGATGGCCTATCTGTTTCATTTACCTATGATAGTATGATACGAAAGATACATTACGTAGGTACTCGGTTGAGTAAGGTACCGGGTGGCCATTGCGGCCCATCGATTTGGATTGTGACAAAAGTGGTATCAGAGCAGTTCTGTCCTAGGGAGTCTACAAGCCGTGTCTAGTAGAATCTTGTTTATGGGTGTGTCATGCACCACACTTATAAGTAGGAGGCTACATGGCATTTAGGACTGTCACTCTTTCTTCTTACTCTAGATCGTGTGGTAGAGCTCAGTTGTAAGAATTCAATTTCCTAAACTCTACTTTATTCATAATACGACGATGCCTATATCTAGAAAGACGGTTGGTAAGGGATTGAACGCGGCTGTGGAAGAGTTGAGTTAGCGGAACTCGAATTTGCATCATGCTTATGATGAGTAAATGTAAGGTCTCCAGCAGATCATGAGTGTACCAAGATGTGTGAGCTTATGGAAAAAGAGCCCTAAGGCATGAATATCTATCCACCCGTATGGTAAAAAGCAACGAGAGATTCAGAAGATAGATATAAGCTTCAACAAGTAAAAGGAACAAGATGAGAAGGGTACGAGGTACCCAGTTAATGAAAATTATCGGTATTTACAAATCAAATAAAAAAATATAAGTATTGTGAGTTACCTTCAACAGTAACAGAGGTATGTACAATTGGCCACACCCATCTCATTTATGCCAATGGGGGCTAACAGATGTAGTATAAGAGAAGGACGGATATTGTAACGACCCGACCGGTCGTTTTGAGCTCTAGCGCATTATTCAGCAGTCTAAGGCCATGAACAGCTTCATTTCAGGTATTATGACTTGTACGCGTGGTCGGAATTAAGTTTCGGAAAGTTCAGAGTTGATTTGGAAAGTAGCATTTTGAAAGAAATTTCATAAGTTTTGGTTGAAGTGCATTTTCAGTGATATCGATGTCCGTTGGGATTCCGAGTCTGATATGCGGAGTCATTATCCTCACCTTTTTCCCGACTCAGGTACTTCTTTCTTTTGTCCGTTCGAGGACGAACGGTTGTTTTAGTGGTGGAGGATGTGACGACCCTAAGGGGTCATCACTTGTTTCTTTCCCATTCTGTACTTCCGAGGCCTTGAAAACCTCATCTAGGGTTGCCTCGATTTGCGCGCGCAGTCCGGACGGTAGCCGGAAAGCTTAAATATAAATTCTGTGAGAAAAAAATGCTAAATTTTGATATTAAATTGAATAAATTTGACTTCGGTCAACATTTTGGGTAAACGGACCCGGACCCGTTATTCGACGGTCCCGGAGGGTCCGTAGGAAAATATGGGACTTGGGCGTATGCCCGGAATCGAATTCCGGGGTCCCAAGTCCGAGAAATGAATTTTTGTGTGAAATTGTTTCTAGAAATAATTAAGGAAATTGGAATGAAATTTGATTAGAAGACTATGGTATCGGGCCCGTATTTTGGTTCCGGCGCCCGGTACAAGTCTTAAATATGGTTTAAGTGCTTTCTGTTAAGTTTGGTTGAAAACGGACGTCGTTTGACGTGTTTCGGACTTAAAATGGAAATTTGATGTTTTATGAAAATTTGGAAGAAATCATGAGTTTTGAGGCTTGATTCGATGTTTATGATGTTAATTTGGCGATTTGGTTGCGCGAGTAAGTCCGTATTATGTTTTTGAGGTTGTGTGTATATTTGGTTTGGGGCCCCGAGGGCTCGGGTGAGTTTTGGATAGGCCACGGAGTGCATTTTTGAACTTGGAAAATTGCTGGTATGATCTCACCTACAGGCTTCGCATTTGCGAAGCCTGGCTCACAAATGCGAGCTCGCAAATGCAAAGAAATACTCACAAACACGAAGCACTCATTTTGTTCAGGGATCGCAAATGCGATCACTGTATCGCAAATGCAAGTGCTGGACTTTCGCAAATGCGACACTTCTGTTCGCAAATGCGAAGTCCTCAGTTATGCCCATGGTTCGCAAATGCGAACTAATGTTCGCAATTCCCACTTTTGGTCGGGGTTCGCAATTGCGAACCCCAGTTCGCAATTCCCATATCTGAGGCCCAGCAAATCTCATACTTAGTCGAATTTCTACCATTTTTCACCATTCATTCAAGACCCAAACCCCATAGGCGATTTTTCAGGGACAAAACTTCTTCCAAATCATTTGTAAGTCGATTTTTACTTAATTCTTTTAATCATCTACATCATTTAACATGTTTTCCACTTGAAATCAATGATTTTCATGGGTGATTGGGGGTTTTGGGTAGAACCTAGGTTTTTCTAAAAATTGGGGATTTGGACCTCAATTTGAGGTCCGATTTCAAAATAATCACATATTTGGGTTCGTGGGGAAATGGGTAATCGGGTTTCGGCTCGAACCTCGGGTTTGGACCACGTGGGCCTGAGGGGCATTTTGGTTATTTTGCCTAATTTCGTGCTTTAACTTTGAATTAAATAGTAGAATCAGTTGCTTGAGATGTTATTTACAATGTGTGATTGAATTGAATAGATTTGGGCCATTTGGAGTCGAGTACTCCTGGCAAGAACGTGGTTGCTAGTTGATTTTAGCCGGTTCGAGGTAAGTATCTTGCCTAACCTTGTGTGGGGGACTTCCCCTTAGGATTTGAGTCTTCTTTGTTGATTGTATTCCTTGTACGTGAGGTGACGAGTGCGTGCTCGGATTTATTTGTGGAAAATTGCCCCTTTTAGGTTCTTAGATCCTTGTAATCACCGAAGATGAAGTTGTTCTTGATACGATTGAGTCCCTGTTATTAGTTTCACCTCTACATGACTTACTTGGAATTTATCTGCCTTTTTGGTTATTCTTGTTGCCTAATTGACTTTTACTTGTTTAACTGTAGACATTTACCCTTCTATAGTCACATTATCATTCCTAACTGCTTGTCTTTATCTGGAAAGCATTATTTCTATCTCTCGTGTAATTAATTGGTCTTAATTGGAAAGAAGTTAGATATCCTATGTTTAGTTGACTTTCCTTAATTGTAATTATTTGATTCATGTTAACTTCCTTGTTGTTGAACTGAGTATTTTGGAATTGTTGTTTCGTATTATTTCTCCTTGTTGAGTTGTTCTTATTGCGCTTAGTATTTCTCTGTTATGGTTATTTCTTATGAGTTAGTTGTGATTCTCTTGCTTTTTTCCTGTATATATTTTCATTGTTGTGTGGTACTTGAGACTGTGATGCATGAGGTTTCTGCCGTGCGGTTATTGATACTATGATGCACGAGGTTTCTGCCGTGCGGTGGTTGATACTGTGATGCACGAGGTTTCTGCCGTGCGGTTGTTGGTACTGTGATGCACGAGGTCTCTGCCGTGCGGTTGTTGTTGAAGGGCTACACGAGGTCTTTGCCGTGCTATTGTTGCTATTGATGTTTTGCACATGAGGCGTAATAAGGCGGGATATGTTATATGCTTATATGTGGGTTGCGCATGTGGCGGAATAAGGTGGGAATATTGTGATGCACGTGTGGCGAAATAAGGGGGTGCCTATTATATTATTCTTTGCACGCGTGGCGAAATAAGGTGGGCTATGTCAGGGGTTGATTGTAAAGAACTGTGACGCCCTGTGGAGGCATTCCTATTTGTCTTATATTGTGATTGTGGGTTGCTTACCTGTATGAGCGTTACCGCTTGGAAGTTGTGAGGAAACATTCGTACGTGCGGTCCGTTTTCCTTTTCATGATTTCTAGTTGGTAGAATTCTTGTTAAAAACACTTGCACAAGCATTCACGTAGTTGGACACCCCATCAGAGGTGAATTCCTTCCGATTTTGCTAAGGATGGAGATACGCCCTCGTTTATCCATTATATATGTGAGAGTGGCCTAGTTAGTCAGTTAGTTGTCAGCATGACCATGAGATTGATGGGGCACAGGATGCCAAGTGTTAGGTTTCAGATGTCGGGTCTTCGTGAGTTGTGGTTTGTCCGAGACTTGGTAAAATTGTGGAAAGAGTTGAACAAGACCTTATGTGAACATCATTGTAGGATATGAGTTGTTGGCTTGTTTTCCCCTTGCTGTGTTGTGACCTTAGGATTTGGATTGTGGTTCTGCCGTCATTTTCGTATCATCATTTATTATATTCTCGTTGTTACTTGTTGTCCTTTTCCCTTATTGTGAGTTGTAGCATTTTTGGTCATTCATGCAGTCTTTACATATTTATATATCAGCTCCATTATTCCTATGATTTTAATGTTTACTTGACCGGTAGGTGCCTTGACTGTTCCTCGTTCAC
>NW_017670573.1:573137-573331 GCF_001879085.1 Nicotiana attenuata | reverse complement strand
GATATTATAGTTCTTAAATTCTCAAATCTCAAATTCTCGATTATTTATTATTTCAAGTTTCATCAATTATTTAGTTTAGCCATTATAAAATTATTATTATCAAATATCAAGTATTCAAGTAAAGTGTGGTATCAACTATCAAGTATCAAGTATCAACTATCAAGTTTCGGTCTATCAATTGAAGTTTGATTTTG
>NW_017670573.1:573062-573131 GCF_001879085.1 Nicotiana attenuata | reverse complement strand
ACTCTCATCTCTTCTCTATTGTGTCACTTATTTATTATTTAGAATTATTAATTTAATTACTTAGTAGTC
>NW_017670573.1:557076-571348 GCF_001879085.1 Nicotiana attenuata | reverse complement strand
TTTATGTGGCTACACTTGAGCTTTCTGGAGCTTATTATCCTGCTATTGCAAATGGTTTAGTTCATATTGCTGAAATTTCTCTTTTACTACATAATTTGAAGAAGAAAGAAGGATATGGTACTGTTGTTGAATCTATGCTAGATAAGTTTAAAAAATATTTTTACCCAATTCCCCAGATTTACCTGATTGGTGCTATTTTAAATCCTACTGTCAAAATGATAAAGTGTCGCAATTAATTAGAGCTTTATATACTTATATGGATATTGGACCAACTGAAACTTCTGATATTGACACTTGTGTTTCTGAGCTACACACACATTTACAAACTTTATGTAATTATTATGCTAACATTGTTGATGCTTCTTCGGTTGTAGATGCAAATATTCCTTCAACTAATCCTTCAACATCTGGAACAACTATGGATGATGATGATGGTGTTCAAGATTATCTGATTTGGTCTACACTAGGAGAGAATCAACAAACCAGTAGCAGGAATATTGATGAACTCCAATTCTACTTGCAAAAGTCACCAGAGCCCCTCACAAAGGATTTTCTACCTCTGGGTTGGAGGAAGAGCAACTCAAATCAATTTCCTGTTCTTTCGGCCATGGCTCGAGACGTGCTAAATGTGCCGATTTCAACAGTTGCATCAGAGAGCGCATTTAGCCAAGCAAAGCAGCAGCTAGGAGATACCCGTCATTCATTGGGCAGTAACGCTTTGGAAATTCTAGTGTGCTTCAATATTGGATAAGATCAAAACCGCGAAATCAAGGGCGTGACGAGGTAGACGAAGAGGAGGACCAAGAAATTTGAGATATAATGGTTTATGGTTCCGATTCAACCAATGCCAGAAACCTAGAACCTCATGTTGACATGGAAGAACTTACAAAAATGGTGCAAAATATGTGATGTACTATTTCTTATTTTTTATAGTTGTTGTAAACTTTTAATTTGAAAGTCCAAAAATAAAAAAATCAAAAAAGAACTTGCAAATTAATTTGAAGTATTAAAAATATAAAATGAAAGCCTTCAGAGTTTGTTCCTTACATATTGCCTATTGGTCTTATTAAATAATTTTTTTGCCACTTACTTTCTAATTTCAATTT
This sequence comes from Nicotiana attenuata, assembly GCF_001879085.1. NCBI lineage: Eukaryota > Viridiplantae > Streptophyta > Magnoliopsida > Solanales > Solanaceae > Nicotiana > Nicotiana attenuata. Next base: position 570,242 of record NW_017670573.1, on the reverse strand, counting down.
TATAATTTTAAAATACAAATTTCAAATTTAAAACTTTAAACTTTAAACTTCAAAGTTTAATTGTAAGCCTTAAAAGTTTGCAAATACTTAAGTATCAATAACATTGAATAAGAAAAGCAAGATTTAATTTTTAAAAAAAAATAGTAGCCCGGCCCGCCCGAACCCGCTTAGCCCGAACCCGAACGGGCCCTAAATAACCTGAAATTTTCCAACCCCCCCAGCCCGTTATCCCAGCCCGCTAAACAGCCCGCCCGATAAATGAACGGGCTGGAGTTTTTCCCGTTCAACCCGTCCCAGCCCGCCCGATAAACACCCATAGTTTTGCCACTAGCACCACCTCACCAGACACCAGGTTTGTGACTGTACAGACTTTTGACACAAATTCCACCTTGTTTCCCTTGTCACAGATTTGGGAAACGCTTAGCAAGCTGTACTTCAATCCGTTCATGTGGTACACATTTTCAATTGAGTGAGAGAGAGACTTCCCTATACTTCCGACTCCCAGAATGTATCCCTTCTTGCCATTTCCAAATGATATACTCCCTCCTTGCAGGGTCTTAAGTGAAAGGAAATCATTTGTACTTCCAGTCATATGTTTTGAGAAGCCACTATCCATGTATCATTGTAGGCTGCTTTCTTTCAATGTTCCATGCACAAGAAAAATTAGGAGTTAGCTTTAGGAACCCAAACTAATTTGGGCCCCTTATAATGAAGAAATGGGTGAATAAGAGATCTTTTGGTCCATTCAGGCATTATGCGTTTTATATGAGGGACCGAGTTCTCTGCTAGTAGTTACTTTTACAGCAAAAGATTTGTTTTTCAGCTGTGACTGAGATCTGGCCTTACAGTTTTCTTTCAGGTGCCCATTGTTACCACAGTGAGTGCAAAGCCAATTGTCAGGTACAGTAACGTACTTGCTATGAGGGTTGTAGGGAATCTTTTCCCTTTGATACCCAATCTCGTGCCTGTTTCTCCCCATTGTTGGTATACATGGGAGTGATAGCATCAGAGGACCAGGTCCACTTGAGTGATTTTTCAAGATCACTCTTCACTCCATCTAGTTCTTCCTGAAGTTGTTTGTTTCTCTCAAGCTCAGCACACAGACTAGACTTCACTGAATTTAACTCACTTTTAAGCTTAATGTGTGTCTCGCTTGCAACTTCCTTTCCTTTTTGAGAATTTTCAGGCCTACTCTCCATTTTAAGTTCTCCAATTGTTTCCTTCAAATCCATTACGACCACTAGAAGGTCATTTTTCTCATGCTCAATGCTAGCAACTTTCTCAATCAAGGCATCTTTTTCCATACTTACATTCTAAAATGGTCTCTTTTAGGTCCACCACAACAGTCATAAGATCATATCTTTCTTTCTTCAGGTTCTCAATTATCTCCCTTAAATCAACCGCAACTACTACTATGTCATCTTTAGACTGTTCTACTTCTCCTAATTCAACTGTTAAAGCATCGTTGTTATTGATAGGATACAAGTACCTTGGGCATAGGTACTTTACTTTAGATTTTGATGATCTAACAAACTTACCATCCAGAACCAGATAAGGAACCTGTTACACATTCACAAGACCTCGAGATCACAAGTTCCAGGTTGGGATCCAGCGTGGGATATAACTCAACTCTTCAGAGTGGAAGGAACAACTGAGGAAACAGGTTTCTACCAGTTCCCAAAGAGACTGTATAAAGTCAACTCTGCAGCAGGAAAGTTGCTGCCTGCACACGCTATTGCACATGAACAATGCAACAGTCAACTTTCTATGAAAGGCTTTTTACCTACCTTGCTTACATCATTGTAAGTAATGTCACACACGTATAAATACAATTAAGGAAGATAAAACAACTTACTTCACGAGAGAACCAGATAAAGGACCTGAAGCATGTTTGGTACAATCATTCAAGATAATCTGGGCAGTGTGCCTTTAGATTCACAGGAAGCAGATTAGGAACCTGATCCCTAGGTGTTCCCCTGACCGAAGTATAAGTCAACTGTACAGCTGGAAAGCAACTGTAAAAAGTGACTGCCTGCAACTGTACACACAACAATTCAGCAGACAGTGCAGCAGTCACTTCCCATTGAGAAGAGGCATGTACTAACCAAGATTTGACATCACTAAGGTGATGTCTTTTGTAGTATAAACCTGGTGCAAGGCACAAGATATTCCTCCCCAAGGCTTGCAAAATCAGAAATGAAAATACTCTCTCAAGTGTTTGCCACAACCTCTCTTAAGAACAAAACTGTTGCAACCTCAAGGACCTGATCCAAGTTCGAAGATATCTTAATTCCTTAGGTTTGTTGAGTCTTTGTTATTTGTTCTTTATTGTAACTCCTATCTTGCTTTCTTAGAAGATGTTTTTTAGGAAACCCAAAATTCGTAAACTCTACAGTTTATGTTGTGACTAGGTTTAGTCATAAGTTAAAGTCTTTGTAATAGAGTTATTACATAGTGGCTTGTAATAGTGTTGTTACAAGTTAGTTGAGTTTAAAGTCTTTGTTACTAGGAAGTGACAAAGTGGCTTGTGGTGAGAGTATCACAAATTAGTTAAAGTCTTTGTAACTAGAGAGTCACAAAGTGGCTTGTAGTGAGAGTACCACAAGTTAGTTGAGTTGAATCCTTTGTAATAGAGTCATTACAAAGTGGCTTGTAATAGGTGTTTACAAGTTAGCGAAGTTGAAAGCCTACAAGTGTAGGTCGTGGTTTTTGGATCCCCTTGTGTGGTAGTTTTCCACGTAAAAATCCTTTGTGTTCTTTACTTACTGCCGAGCTAATGTGGAACAATTAGAGAACCTGATTCCCTATACTGGTTGGTTTTACAGTCTGTTGCTTACAGTGGGAGCTTATAGAGAATCTGGTTCTCTATACAGTAGGAACTTATCATGTGTCTCATTTACATATTGGTTTAGTAGTTAGCACTGTGGGAACTGATATAGGACCAGATCGCTATACAGTTTGGTTCATCAGTATCTTCAGTGGAAACTCATAGAGAACCTGGTTCTCTATATATTCTGGTGGACGTTTAGTTTCTAACAGTTATTTATAAGACTATGATAAGCGTCAATTAACACATTTGCCAAAGACATGGGTTTCTTAAGAGAATAGGATTTCAGATTTCTCTGAACATCCAGAAAATTTACCTCATCATCATCGTCATCTTCATCATCAGACTGGGCCATCAAAGCAAAAATTGAAGCATACTCGGTTGCTTCACCTTCTACTTCCATCATAGAGCTATTACCTTCATCATCTTCTCCAGATTCACTTGACGCATTACCCCATGCAGCAAGAGCTTGTCTCACGACATTGTCAACGACATCTTTTCTATTGAAGCGTTTATCAGGAACCAGGTTCCTTTTGGCTGCTTTGTTAGAGTTGTTCTTGTACTGATCCTGCTTTAGGAGAGGGCAATCCTTGATGAAATGCCCTGGCTTGCCACATTTATGACAGAGGTCATAATTCTTTGGCTTGCTAGAACTTCCCCTATTTGGAATGCCTCCATTCCTGCGAACCATCTTCTGGAATCTTCTTGTCAGGTATGCCATATCACCATCCTCACCACTTGAATCATTGCTTTCTGTCTTGAGGACCAGGTTCTTCTCCCTTTTGGGATCTCTTCTTTCACTGTCCTTCTTCTTCTTCTTCTTCTTCTTCTTCATTTCATATGTTTTTAGATTGCCAACAAGCTCATCAATAGTTAGCTCCTGCAATTCCGTTGCCTCTGTAATGGCGTTCACTTTGCTTTCCCAGGAACTGGGCAGCACATTTAGGATTTTTCTAACCATCTTGTTTCTTGGAATAGTTTCACCAAGAGAGTGAAGCTCATTAATGATGGAGGTGAACCGGGTATGTATATCTTGGACAGATTCATCATCTTTCATCCTGAAGTGCTCGTATTTAGTTGTGAGCATGTCGATTTTGGATTGCTTGACCTGTGTTGTTCCTTTGTGAGGTATCTGAAGGGCTTCCCAGATTTCTTGGGCTGACTGACATGCCGATATCCTATTGTATTCATCAGGACCAATGCCACACACCAGAATTTTCTTTGCACGAAAGTTCTTCTCTATGGCCTTTATATCAGCATCATTGAATTCTTTCCTTGTCTTGGGAATGGCTACAGCTGCATCGCCAAGGTTCTTGGTAGGGACAAAGGGTCCATCACATATGGCACCCCATAGCTCAGTATCTTCAGCCATGATGAAGTCATGCATCCTAATTTTCCACCATCCATAATACTGTCCACTGAACCTAGGTGGTCTATAAGTAGACTGGCCTTCTTCGAAGTTTGCAGGAGCAGCCATGAGGATCCTTTCTAGGTGTTAACCTGATAGAAAGAACGTGGCTCTGATACTAATTGATAGAATATAAGGATCCAACAAACTCTACAGAGAACCAGGTCTATCTGTTCTACTAGAACATACGCACACAGCAGTAAGTAAATGACAAGAGGAATTTTACGTGAAAAATTCCCAGCTCAACGGGATTAAAAACCACGACCTACCCTTGTAGCATTTCAACTTCACTACTGAGCAACTTTTAGATTACAATCTATGCAGCCTAGGAATTAACCTCTTAATCCCTCACTAACTTGTAATACTCTATTACAAGCCACTTTGTAATAACTCTATTACAAAGACTTTACAACTTGACTAACTCTATCCAAGACTCAAACATGTTTAAGGTTTACAAAGGAGTTCCTACAGAATGCTTCTAAGCAAGCTAAGTAGGAAATACAATTGAAGAACTATTACAAAGTTCCAACTCAACTAAGGACATATAATGACTTGATGTGGGAACTGGTCCGTAGTTGTTTTGTTCTTTGATCTTGAAGCACTTGAAACTTTCTCACTGGATAGTCACGTAGGTAAGCTTGAGTGAAATCTCTAAGTGTTCAAGTGAATGTGTTTTAACTCCCTTGATGTTAATAATACATGTGTGACCTCACATACAATGATGTAATCAAGGTAGGTAAAAAGCCTTCCACAGAAAGTTGACTGCTGCACTGTCGTACAGTCACCTCGAGAACTGGTAGGGACCAGTTCCCTCAGTTGTTCCTTCTACTCTAAAGAGTTGAGCCATATCCCAAGTTGGAACCTTGTGATCTTAAGGTCTTGTAAATGTGGAACAGGTTCCTTATCTGGTTCCAAAAGACCCCCCAAAACCCTATCATTCTATACCGTCTGCCTCCCTGAAATCCTTCTTCTCTCTCAAATGCTCTCAAACCCTAAACCTAATCTGAACTCGCCGTCACTCACCTATGGCTATCTATGGTGGTTTCTCACCACCTCCCAGGCCTCTAATGGCCTCTCTCACGTTATTCTTGCTATCTCCAGGGTCCTCAAGGGACCAGGGCTAGTTGGCTTGCATCTATGGTTCCTTTCTCGCCTGTGTCAGGCCATTCCAATGTGATTCCGAGTAAGACCGTCCTATATTGACTACGATCTATAAGTTTCTAAGCATGTTTCTTCACCTCTGTGTTGTTCTCTTCGAAACCCTAATTTCTTTTTCTGAACCTCTTAGATCTGTACAGATCTGAGATGATTTGGACTTGTTTCATGTGAGTTTTACAACAACCTTGAGATCCTTTACAAGAATCGTATGATTTTCATCTTTTTCTAAAACTTGGGTTTCCGGAATTTGTTTTTACAAAATGTTTGATGATTTTTTTTAGTGTTTGATCTTCTGCTTCTCATATGTTTTGACTGATTTTGTAAGTTTTGCCACAACCTTAACTCGCTTGTACTGAAAACCCTAATTTTCTGATGTTCTTCGTTTGGTTTCTGGGTACTGGTATATTGACTGTGTTCTTGCTTTGGGTTCTTGTGATTTCTCGTGATTTTCTTGTCCTAATATGCTTCTGCTGAATTTCTTTGTTCAACCCTTTCACTAATTCTATATGGTTGTTGTTAGAAACTGTGCGTCCACCAGACAATATAGAGAACCGGGTTCTCTATGTGTTTCCTCTGAAAGTATTGATAAACCAAACTGTATAGGGATCTGGTCCTTTATCAGTTTGGTACAGTGTTAAGTTTGTGTGAGTCCACCAAATAGCAGAGTACCTGGTCCTTTATCGGGTTCTGCAGTGAATGCTAGTAAAGCTGAATGTAAATAAGGCCATGGATTTTTACGTAAAAAAATCCCACACAAGGGGATCAAAAAATCACGACCCACACCTGTAGGCTTTTAACTTCACTAACTTGCAATCTCCCTATTACAAGCCACTTTACAATAACTCTATTGCAAAGACTTCAACTAACTTGTGATGCTCTCATCACAAGCCACTCTATAACTATCCTAGTTACAAAGAATTTGACTAACTTGTGGTATTTCCACCACAAGCCACTTTTTCACACTACGGTTACAAAGGCTTTGACTAACTTGTGATGTTTCCACCACAAGCCACTTTGTCACACTACGGTTACAAAGGATTTTTCTTATGACTCAACCTAATCAATGCTTCTAAGAAAGCTGGATAGGAGTTACAATGAAGAACACATAACAAAGACTCAACAACCCTAAGGACTTAAGATATCATCAATTTCGGATCAGGTCCTTGAGGTTGCAGCAGCTTTGTTCTTGGGAGAGGTTCTTGAACACTTGAGAGAATATTTTCCTTTTCTGCATTTTGCCAGCGTTGAACCTGAATCTTGTACCTTGCATAAGGTTTATACTACACAAGACATTCTTAGTGATGTCCAATCTCAATGGTGATCTAAATGGAAAGTGGCTGCTGCACTGTCTGCTGCACTGTTGCAGGCAGTCACTTTCTGCAATTGCTTTCCAGCTGTAGTTGGCTTGCACTTCTGTCAGAGAACCCTAAGGGAACAGGTCCCTGTTGTGTTCCTCTTTGTACAGTTGCGGACAATCACTCAGTTGCGTTCCGGCTGTATAGTTGACTTGTACTTTTGTCAGAGAACTCTAAGGGACCAGGTCCCTGTTGTGTTCCTCTTTGTACAGTTGCGGACAGTCACTTTCTGCAGTTGCGTTCCAGCTGTATAGTTGACTTGTACTTCTATCAGGGGAGCACCAAGGGATCAAGTTCCTGATCTGGTTCTTGTGCACACTGCCCAGATTGTCTTGAGTTGAGTCAACTGAATGGTGTTTTGTACAAACTCATTGTAGGTACACCTTGATTACATCACTTGAAGTGACGTGAGCACTTTAGTTGGTCAGAGAATGAGTGGGCGCTGGAAACAGTGCAGTGCGGCAGAATCTTCGTTTCCAGCTTTGTCCAATTGACTTTGTACTACCGTGAGGAACCCATAAGAGTATTAGATTGAATAATAGGAGAACACAGGTTCCCCCTGACTTTATGCCCTTACTTACACATGTTCCCCCTGACTTTATGCCCTTACTTACACATGTTTCCCATATGTTCCCCCTGACACTTTACTATCATTCTTGGTCTTTTATCTGGTTCCATACAGAAAGTTTGTTAGATCATCAAAACATAGATTAAGACCTTAAGCCCATCAATTTCCCCCTTTTTGATGATGACAAACTTTTAACATTGATGACTATTTGACTTAACCAGATAAGGTACCAGCAACTGCATATGTTCCCCCTGACTCTATTCTTCCCCCTTTTGGCATCAACAAAAAGACATAATCAGACAAAAAGGCATAAAGAAGTCCAACAAGGCTAACTCATGCCACATATGTGCAAACAATCATGATAGAAAAGAGAAGCAAAAGGGAAAACAAGCATTGTACAAGCAAAAGAAGAGCTGTTTTATTGATAGGAAATTTCACTGTTTCAACAGGAGCAACAACGATGAAATCCAACATGCCAGCACAAAAAGACAAACAAAAAGAAAAACAAGAGCCACAAAATCATCAGAGCAAAAAATAACTGGCCACGGAGAGGATCCTAGGGGGGCACTAGAAGAGGGAGGCTTGGAAGAGGAGGCAGTAATGGTTTTGAGAGCTAGGTCCATGCGGGCAGTTGCAGACAACAGTTAGTCAAGCAGTTTCTCCCGCAGGTTCTCCACTAGTTGCCTAAGTTCAGAACTTGTCTCATACCTGCCATCTCCCAGATTGTCGGGCAAACGTGCAACCCATCAAGACTTTTCTGAGTGCTCAGACTTTCCTGCCTAAGGCCACTATCACTTGGAATGGTCTTTATTGAACCAGGTACTCCCACAGTTGCCCGCTTTTGTTTTCTAGATATTTCACCCAACTTCCAGGTCCTGCTTGCAGCAGCCACAATGGCACTTTTCAAGACACATCTTGCTCAACCACAAACTTTTGTAAATCTTTTTACTAAGGAACTAGGTTCCTCCATAGCATCTTTATCAACCTCAACCACTGGAATGTGTTTATCAACCACAGCTTCCCCCTATTTCATCAACCTCTTCTTCCTTTTTCTTAATACTTTGCTTACTCTTCTGCAAAGCAGACTCAAAAGCCTCTTTCTTTTAAAACCACCTAGTTTGTCACACCTCCTTTTTAACTTACTGCAAGGGTGTAAAGGAGTTTTTCCACTTAAAGGACAATCGGAACAGGATTTATTATTAAGATTTCAGAGTCGCCACTTGGGAGATTAATGGTGTCCCAAGTCACCGGTTGAATCCCGAACCGAGGAAATTATGACTCTATTAACAGTCCGTGAACCAGAGATCCGAGCAAGGAATTCTGTTAACCCGGGAGAAGGTGTTAGGCATTCCCGGGTTCCGTGGTTCTAGCACGGTCGCTCAACTGTCATATTTGGCTTATTTATCTGATTTTAGAACATGTTTTGATCTATGTGCTTTTAAATTTGAGCCGCTTTTACTATTATTAGTTTAAGAGAATTGCAACGCCGTGAAAATACGTCTCGAACCGCGTCACATAAATGCACCCGCGATTTTTGACACATTTCGACTTCGTTGGGATTTGGATTTGGGTCACATAAATATGCACCCGTATTTAGGAAGGTAATATTATTAAACTAACGTGCCTAAAGCAACTACGCGTTTGCACTTTGCGAGGGCCATGGAATTTGCTAAATGGCACACCTCGAAATCTAATGTTGAGTTAAAGCTGATTAAAATGAGGGCCACGCAATTGACATTTTGGCTTGGCATGGCGCACCTCACTAAAATACATTAATTTCTTAAAGAAGGCTTCAGGATTCCCAATTACTCAAAACATGGTCTAATGTACTTATTGAGAGCCGAAGGAAAGTATCATTTTTATTATTTTTTTTAAGAAAAGATTCAGGCGCTACCCAACGAACCCAGCCCGGTTCTCAGCCATCTAAACCAGTTCGTGGTTATTTCCAATTGAAATAGGTCACATTCCCATGCAAAGACTTTTAACGGACATTAACGATGGCAGACCTCATGATAACAAAACGTATTCTGATTAGTCAGCTCTTATCTCAAATCTGGGCTCAAAGGAGCTCAACACCAGTTACAAACGTTGCCAAATTATTGATTTCTACATGCCTTGAACTAGGCCCAAAAGAAAGCCCAGTTCAGCGACAAAGCGCAGCGGCAAAAACCAAAGACTCAGGACTAAATCCTGGCAACGACATAATCAGCCCGTAAGCGAAGGCTTAAATGCCCCAAATCAATCTTGAGCAAAATGAAGTATGCCGAAAACTGATTCAGAACAACCATGATACCGTTTAGCTTCAGGACTTAATTGTTTCAAGAAGGGAATGAACAGATAACATTTGTGAACACTCAACACTAAGTAATCACCCTGCAATTCTGTAAAACTAATTTCAGAAAGGTGAATTCATACGATTTCATACTAATTTCAAAAGCCAATTTCAAAAGACAATTCCAGGACTAAATCAGTATGACAGTGTGACTAATTTCATTCTTTGAAGTTTTCCTATTCTCTGAAGGTTCATAAAAACATCTAAACCATGTAGTGCAAATCATAGTCCATGATTATCACATGTCTTACTAGGCCAAAACATGAATATCTCATACTCATGTAAACTCTGAATTTAGCATCTAGAGCAAATAGTATTTCACTACAGATCTCCACAATAAACTAAACTAAATATCATCAACACGAAACGAAATTACACAATAGTTAAACAAAAACTGATTTATTTATTCCATTTTTGATTCATATTCACAGGTCTTCTCATACTCAAGCAAGCTTCAACTCCATCACAATTTCGAAAGCATACCTGGATATGGACAGAACAGAGAAAGGAGGCAATAAGTCAGCAGCAACAACCAGTCAACCAAAATATCAGTTAAACCTCAGCTTCAGACCCAGAATTGATACATAGCAACTCAGCAGAGGGAATTTCACTTGAACAAAAACCAACAGACTTGGAATCAAGTTTTAACACCAAGTTCAAATCATTTTAGCTTCATCAATGAAGAACTACTATTTTCAGACTTGAGGATGAATCAGAGAATCAATGAAACTCCATGAATTCAATGAAACAGTAAAGGTTTCCTTCAACACAACCTGAACTCAAAAGCCTTTTCAACACAAGATCAAGCCATTTTCCCTCAAAGGATTCGAAATTTTTTGTAATCAGAGAATAACTTAAAACCCAAGGCAGGGCACCTCAAATTGTACCAATTTGAGGCTGTGCGGAGCGACTAAGTTTTTTGAGTCTGATTTTGGATCTGAAATTCGAACAGGCTGAGAGAGATTTGAGATGAGCTGCTTTGGGGTTTAGGAAGAGGAAGATGAGGGGATTGTTTGGTGTTAATTTGGGGTGAAATGGGGTGGCGCCGCCAGGTTTCCAGGTGGTGGAAATTTAGGGCGGCTAGGGTTCCGAGCAGGGTCTCTGACAGGGTGAAAATGAGAGACGATGGAAGGGGTAGGGGGGGATTTTCGGACACTTATATATAAAAATCCACCCAGTTCCAGGACCGTCCGATCATCAGAGATCAACGACCAAGGTTAGCTGTTACAAAAACGACATCGTTCGGACTTCAGGGGAGGGGGGGGACCGGGTTTGGGTGCATTTGGGCCTGGGAATCCGTTTGGGCTGGTATTTGATTTGGGATTGGCCAAAAATTGGGGTCTCTTATTAAAGACTCTCTTTCTTTCATTTTCTATTCCCTTTTCTTCTTTTTTTTTTAATTTTATTTTTTCATAAAATTAAAACTAAAAATCCTAAATTAAATTAAAAACCAAACTAACTCATTAAAAATACTAACTAATCTTAAATAATTAATGCCATTAATAAATTACATAAAAGCTACTCGAAAATCAAAACTTAAAATTAAAGGGTGCAAAGTGACTATTTTTGTTATTTTTCTTTTTTATAACACAACTTAATTACTAAATAATTCTAAAATGCAAAATTAACTCCTAAATGCACATGCAACACATTTTTTGTATTTTTTTTAAATAAAAATGCACAAACGAATGCAAACATATAACAAAAATTGCAAACACTGAAAACAATTATTTTATTTTGAATTTCTGGGAGTGATTCATATAGGGCAAAAATCACGTGCTCACAGCTGCCCCTCTTTGCTCGGAAACACGAAGAGTTTTCGTGCAAAGATAAGTGAGCGGATACGAGCGATTTTTGCCCATTTGAATACTCCGTGCGAAGCATTTTTGAAAGATTTGACCGCACCCTGCTTCCGAGGTTGCCTACATATCCTTGGCTAAAAAGGAATCAGGTTAGTGTAGTTCAAGAAGATCTGGTAGCTGGGACTACCATGAAGCTGTGGTTTCACTGTTGCTGCTACTGCTGTTACTGCTTACTGACCTCCCTATTACACCGTGTCAAAATAAAAAGAAGCTAGCCTAAGCTATGAATTACAAAAAGGTCCTATCTATGTCTTCAAACTTGCTCTTGTGTTGCCTTGAATTTATATTCTTCTGATGGAATCCTTGTTGTTGCCTTGCATTATGATCGGCGATGTTTTGCCATTCCTCCGAGTGATGCTTGACTGCTGAAATTTGAAATATATGCCTCCATTCTCCAGGCGGGCTCCTGATTGCTGACGCTTGAAAAGTATTCCCTTGTTCTCCAGGTGGGCTCCTGATTGCTGAAGCTTGAAAAGTACTCCCTTGTTCTCCAGGTGGGCTCCTGACTGCAACAAAACAAGCAAAGAAAATTTTCTGCCCCAGTTTGGTGACTGGGTACAGCATGTTCTCAAATATTAAAAGCTAAAATTGGAATTGTACTTCCCTTGTTCTCCAGGTGGGCTCCTGACTGCTAAAACTTGAAAAGCATTCCCTTGTTCTCCAGGTGGGCTCCTGACTGCAACGCTTGGAAAGTATTCCCTTGTTCTCCAGGTGGGCTCCTGACTGCAACAAAATAGACAAAAACAAAGAAAAATTTTCGCCCCAGTTTGGTGACTGGGTACAACATGTTATCAAATATTAAAAATTAAAAGCTAAAATCTGAATTGTACTTCCCTTGTTCTCCAGGTGGGCGCCTGACTGCTGAAGCTTGAAAAGTATTCCCTTGTTCTCCAGGTGGGCTCCTGACTTCAACAAAACAAACAAACAAAGAAAATTTTCTGCCCCAGTTTGGTAGTTGGGCACATGGGTGAGTGTTAAACTGAATTATTCTACCAACTATTATAAGAATTTGAAAGCATTAGTCCTATTATCCAGGGAGGTCCTGACAACTTCTAATAATTATGAACCTAAGTTATATCCTCTAGAGGTATTACCCCCACTACATTTGTTGTCTAAAAGGTCTTAAACTACTCCCCATTATCCAGGTGGGTCCTGACAACTTCTAGTTAAAAGATAGTTTTAACCTAAGTTATATCTACTGAAGGTACGACTCCCACTATATCTTNGAACAAAGCTGCTTCAACCTCAAGGACCGGATCCAAGATTGACGATATCTTAAGTCCTTAGGTTTGTTAAGTCTTTGTTATTTGTTCTTCATTGTAACTCCTATCTTGCTTTTTAGAAGCTGTTTTTAGGAAACCTAAAATCCGTAAACTCTCCAGTTTATGTTGTGACTAGGTTTAGTCATAAGTTAAAGTCTTTGTAACTAGAGAGTTATAAAGTGGCTTGTAATAGTGTTATTACAAGCTAGAGTGATTGAAGTCTTTGTAATAGAGTTATTACAAAGTGGCTTGTGGTGAGAATATCACAAGTTAGTCAAAGTCTTTGTAACTAGAGAGTCACAAAGTGGCTTGTGGTGAGAGTACCACAAGTTAGTTGAGTTGAATCCTTTGTAATAGAGTCATTACAAAGTGGCTTGTAAGTAGGGTTTACAAG
>NW_017670573.1:464283-552708 GCF_001879085.1 Nicotiana attenuata | reverse complement strand
GTATTGTGTTGGAGTTGGGTAAAGGTGCGTCCGGGAAAATTGGTGGTGGCGGGGGTGGCGCCTTCCCAGTCATCCAGGCTTGATACATGTCTGTCATGTGTTGTCTCAGCATCCGCACCTCTTCAGCCAACCCATTATCCCGTTCCACCAACTGTTGTCGAGCACCAGTATCAACCAACTCAGTTCTCTTGTTGTTTGCCATTGCCTTTTGTCCTTGTGTTGTAAAGAAGAGTTACCACTTTTAGACCACAAACCAACCACCTTTCTGGAATGACAAAATTAAACCATCACGTTAGCGTTAGGGCATTTAACATATTGGTACCCGCACATTTGGGGAGTGAATGCACCTAGGCAGTTAACAGTTCCTATTATGCTTTGATCGGTCGCATGCGTCATCCCGGCCTTTTCATTTTTCTTTATTTGCCATGCCTTTCCTCTCTTTCTTCCCTCGTGTTTTCCATTGTTTGTTTCTTGCCTTTCCGTTTTTTGCTTTTCTCTCTTATTTTCCCTCTTTTCTTCTTTTTCTTTTGCTTTGGTTTTCCTTGTTCCTATTCGCTTCTTTCCTCAAAATTGTTTTTCCGCTCTTTTCTTTCCTTTGCTCCCTTTTTATTTTCTCTTGTTCGGTTTCTTATTTTCTTTTTGTTTTTCTTTTTCCCTCCTTTGTTTTTCTTTCCTTTCTTGTTTTTCACCTCTTTCCTTTCATTCTTTTCTTGTATTTCCTTTTTTTTCATTTAGTTATGGTCGAATCCTATGAAGATTGCCTACGTATCACGATCCCGCGTGAATCAGACCAAGCGTAGTTCTTGCAGAATAAATATAAAGTAGAAGCAAAATATTTTTTTGGGATTTTCAATTTTATTGATAGCAAATACGTCATTACAAAGACTCAAAACTGACAGATTAAACAACTATCAGACTCTAATGCAGAAAAGAACTACAGACTCCACCATCCCTATTCCATTTTAAATGAAAATACAGACTCAATCAACTGACTGACTTTTAACGAAAAGGAAATACAGACGCCAGTAGAAAAGGAAATACAGACTCAAATGACCAACTCTAGTAGAAAAGGAAATACAGACTCAAAAGACAAACTCTGGTAGAAAAGGAAATACAGACTCAAAAGACAATCATGAATACATTAAAGCTCCTGGTGCCCGCGGGACATCGTTCGGTCTCACCGCGGGCCTATATGCAAGTTCCCCTTATTTTGAATCGTGCTAATCCTGCACATTTATTAAGGTGATTTAATCACTTATTTTGACCTAAAAGGAAAAAAAATATGACACTATTTTTGTTCAAATTTCCAATTTTAAAACAAACGGCTGGTTTTGCAGTTACGGCCTTTCAGCACTTCGGGGAGAAGATTTTAAGGTTGTGCCTGCTAACCCTTGAAACTGACTCAGGGTGGCTGTTCTTGCAAAAACAGCCTTCCGGCGCCCTTTTTGGGGACATTCGGCTTATTTTAAACAAGAATGGCGGCACCCGACTTATTCATGACAAAATTAAAAAATTTGGCATTTTTGGCTATTTTTTGAAAAGGGGATGTTGGACCCGATGAGGGTTGCCTACGTATCTCACATCCGGTGAGAATCAAACCTGCGTAGTTCGGAAAAATAAAACTGACTATTTTTGAAAACAAGACTCTTTTGTTTTGTTGGCAAATACACTATTTCTGAAAGCAAGATTCTTTTTTATATTTTTGTTATTTTTCTTTTTTAGTGGCAAATAAAACGAACTAATTTGAAAATAAAACTCTTTTTTTGTTTTTCTTTTCCATTGGCAAACAAAACAAACTAAAAAAACTACTTTTCTTCTTTTTTTCTTTCATTTTCTCAAAAATCCGGCAGCATTTCGGCACTACTTGGACATTGGTTTTTCTAATATGGGTAATTAACTCTCTACACTGCTATTATCTCTTTTTTTTTTTGTTTTTTTTCAATTTTCCCCAAATATTCAAAGCCGGTCAGCATGCGAGTCCAAAACAGATAAATGCACAAGTAGGATGCATCAGGATGGTCCATTATTTCGGGTACACCTGTCCTAGATGGACCCAACCCCTGTGTTGAGTCCCCTAAGTCAAAATGCACGTGATGCAAATAAGCGTTCCTACTAGGGATCCGGCATGAGGTCAAGTTATTCTAGGTTCAAAACCTGGGTATAGGTTCTAGACTGTGTACCCGAGCGGACAACCCGAGTCGAGGAGGGGGCTACGTACCAGGGACCCGCGGGATCGTCCGGCTTAGTAACTTGTCCGGCCTCTTTCTTATTTCAAGGTATGACACTAATAGAATAGGGAGTCTCAACCAGTAAGCACATCCCCGGAGGTGAGAAGAGAAGGGTTTCGGCACAGTTTATATATACAGTTCAAATAATATCAATGCGGTAAAGCATTTAGCACATAAGGCATGGAAACATGTAGGAAAATCAGATAAAGCCAAACATGACAATTATTCTAAGCTCGAATTCTTAAACCTTGAACCGAAGTTCTGGGTTTGTGTCCCCAGCAGAGTCGCCAGAGCTGTCACACCTCCTTTTTACTTACTGCAAGGGTGTAAAGGAGTTTTTCCACTTAAAGGACAATCGGAACGGGATTTATTATTAAGATTTCAGAGTCGCCACTTGGGAGATTAATGGTCTCCCAAGTCACCGGTTGAATCCTGAACCGAGGAAATTATGACTCTGTTAACAGTCCGTGAACCAGAGATCCGAGCAAGGAATTCTGTTAACCCGGGAGAAGGTGTTAGGCATTCCCGGGTTCCGTGGTTCTAGCACGGTCGCTCAACTGTCATATTTGGCTTATTTATCTGATTTTAGAACATGTTTTAATCTATGTGCTTTTAACTTTGAACTGCTTTTATTATTATTAGTTTAAGAGAATTGCAACGTCATGAAAACACGTCTCGAACCGCGTCACATAAATGCACCCGCGATTTTTGACACATTTCGACTTTGTTGGGATTTGGATTTGGGTCACATAAATGTGCACCCGTATTTAGGAAGGTAATATTATTAAACTAACGTGCCTAAAGCAACTACGCGTTTGCACTTTGCGAGGGCCATGGAATTTGCTAAATGGCACGCCTCGGAATCTAAGGTTGAGTTAAAGCTGATTAAAAGGGCCACGCAATTGACATTTTGGCTTGGCATGGCGCACCTCACTAAAATACATTAATTGCTTAAAGAAGGCTTCAGGATTCCCAATTACTCAAAACATGGTCTAATGTACTTATTGAGAGCCGAAGGAAAGTATCATTTTTATTATTTTTTTTAAGAAAAGATTCAGGCCCTACCCAACGAACCCAGCCCGGTTCTCAGCCATCTAAACACGTTCGTGGTTATTTCCAATTGAAATAGGTCACATTCTCATGCAAAGACTTTAAACGGACATTAACGATGGCAGACCTCATGATAACAAAACGTATTCTGATTAGTCAGCTCTTAACTCAAATCTGGGCTCAAAGGAGCTCAACACCAGTTACAAACGTTGCCAAATTATTGATTTCTACATGCCTTGAACTAGGCCCAAAAGAAAGCCCAGTTCAGCGACAAAGCGCAGCGGCAAAAACCAAAGACTCAGGACTAAATCCTGGCAACGACATAATCAGCCCGCAAGCGAAGGCTTAAATGCCCCAAATCAATCTTGAGCAAAATGAAGTATGCCGAAAACTGATTCAGAACAACCATGATACCGTTTAGCTTCAAGACTTAATTGTTTTCAAGAAGGGAATGAACAGATAACATTTGTGAACACTCAACACTAAGTAATCACCCTGCAATTCTGTAAAACTAATTTCAGAAAGGTGAATTCATACGATTTCATACTAATTTCAAAAGCCAATTTCAAAAGACAATTCCAGGACTAAATCAGTATGACAGTGTGACTAATTTCATTCTTTGAAGTTTTCCTATTCTCTGAAGGTTCATAAAAACATCTAAACCATGTAGTGCAAATCATAGTCCATGATTATCACATGTCTTACTAGGCCAAAACATGAATATCTCATACTCATGTAAACTCTGAATTTAGCATCTAGAGCAAATAGTATTTCACTACAGATCTCCACAATAAACTAAACTAAATATCATCAACACGAAACGAAATTACACAATAGTTAAACAAAAACGATTTATTTATTCCATTTTTGATTCATATTCACAGGTCTTCTCATACTCAAGCAAGATTCAACTCCATCACAATTTCGAAAGCATACCTGGATATGGACAGAACAGAGAAAGGAGGCAATAAGTCAGCAGCAACAACCAGTCAACCAAAATATCAGTTAAACCTCAGCTTCAGACCCAGAATTGATACATAGCAACTCAGCAGAGGGAATTTCACTTGAACAAAAACCAACAGACTTGGAATCAAGTTTTAACACCAAGTTCAAATCATTTTAGCTTCATCAATGAAGAACTACTGTTTTCAGACTTGGGGATGAATCAGAGAATCAATGAAACTTCATGAATTCAATGAAACAGTAAAGGTTTCCTTCAACACAACCTGAACTCAAAAGCCTTTTCAACACAAGATCAAGCCATTTTCCCTCAAAGGATTCAAAATTTTTTATAATCAGAGAATAACTTAAAACCCAAGGCAGAGTTCTAATGGAATAGTGTTCTAAAATTCATCCAGTCTTCTATTTTCTCTGGATTTTTAGCTCTCCAATTTTTCTCAGATTTCAGAATGTTAAGGCTGTGTATTATTTGGATTTTCAGGTCTTCCCCCTCTTCAAAACTCTCTGTATTTCAGCTCCTCCTCCCTCTGCCTTCAATGCCAAGTAAAAGAGCCTTTATAGGCAAACCAAATAGGGCAGNTCCTTATATAAGCACATCTAAGGCAGCCCTAACCTAGCTGGCCATTACCCAATTTACCCCCTCCCAATTTGTATTATCTTACCCTTTTTACCCCTTTTGAGAATCTGAGACTCTCTTTCCCTGCCCAACCTTATCTCTTAGAAGCTTCTATCTAACAGAATTTGATTCCCTCTCTTCCTAAATCCCCAAATTGACCCTTACCCAATTACTTATCACGACTTCTGCCTGACCCTTAAACCCCCCTTAAGTTTTTAGTTGCTCAAATGTTCCCCCTCCCTAAGTTGCTTTGCTCACTTAAACCCTACCAGTCCTTACTATTAGCAATTGTGACAAACAAAGAGATTATCACACCAATTTTAACAACGGATCAAAATGAGACTTCAGTGCTAAAATTGAACTTCTATAACAGACCTCAAACTAAAAATAATTCTTCAGGCCGACTCTTGATAATGCCAACTAAAGTTCGATTTCATGATGAAAGAAACAGAACAGTATGCTAGACCTGACTTTTTTACAACTTTTTAAATAAAATATAGGTAGGTATATACTAAACAAATATCCAAACTCGAAAAAATAATCCACTTGCAGTTATCGGAAAAGAAATCAAAAAGGAATAAGGCAAGCAGATTAACACATTAATAACCAGAAACCAAAGAGGACGGGGCGAGGTTCAACTAACCAGAAAACCTAACGACTGAGCTCCAACTCGATCAAGGAGGCGAAGAGATAGTGACTGAGCAGAAGCTGGCTCTCAAAATGGACCAAAACTCGTGTTAATCAAAGGTTCCGGACGGGAACTCTTGTTTGACACGAGTCTTGAGTCGTTTTGATTTCCAAAAAAAGAAAAGTGACGAAACATCCTCGGACGACCTAGGGCTTCCCAATTTGGATCTGAAATTCGAGGCGCTGGAAAAGGTTTTTTGGGGTTCTGTTGATGGATTTGGGAAGAGAAGGGTACAGGGGTTGCCTTGTACCAATTTGAGGCTGTGTGGAGCAACTAAGTTTTTGAGTCTGATTTTGGATCTGAAATTCGAACAGGCTGAGAGAGATTTGAGATGAGCTGCTTTGGGGTTTAGGAAGAGGAAGGTGAGGGGATTGTTTGGTGTTAATTTGGGGTGAAATGGGGTGGCGCCGCCAGGTTTCCAGGTGGTGGAAATTTAGGGCGGCTAGGGTTCCGAGCAGGGTCTCTGACAGGGTGGAAATGAGAGACGATGGAAGGGGTAGGGTGGGGATTTTCGGACACTTATATATAAAAATCCACCCAGTTCCAGGACCGTCCGATCATCAGAGATCAACGACCAAGGTTAGCTGTTACAAAATCGACACCGTTCGGACTTCAAGGGGGGGGGGGACCGGGTTTGGGTGCATTTGGGCCTGGGAATCCGTTTGGGCTGGTATTTGATTTGGGATTGGCCAAAAATTGGGGTCTCTTATTAAAGACTCTCTTTCTTACATTTTCTATTCCCTTTTCTTCTTTTTTTTTTCTTAAAATTAAAACTAAAAATCCTAAATTAAATTAAAAACCAAACTAACTCATTAAAAATACTAACTAATCTTAAATAATTAATGCCATAAATAAATTACATAAAAGCTACTCGAAAATCAAAAATTAAAATTAAAGGGTGCAAAATGACTATTTTTGTGATTTTCCTTTTTATAACACAACTTAATTACTAAATAATTCTAAAATGCAAAATTAACTCCTAAATGCACATGCAACACATTTTTTGTATTTTTTTTAATAAAAATGCACAAACGAATGCAAACATATAACAAAAATTGCAAACACTGAAAACAATTATTTTATTTTGAATTTCTGGGAGTGATTCATATAGGGCAAAAATCACGTGCTCACAACAGCTTCCCCCTATTTCATCAACCTCTTCTTCCGTTTTCTTAATACTCTGCTTACTCTTCTGCAAGGCAGACTCAAAAGCCTCTTTCTTTTAAAACCACCTGGTTTGTTTCAGCTAAAAGAGAATCAGGTTCTTCAACAGATTCTTCTACGACGGTGTCATGAACCGGAGACTCAAAAAGCACCAGAGTTCTTTCATCCCCTAAGAATGGAGTTTCTTCCCCCTAAGATTCAGGAATATAGGAGAAGTAGGGTTTGCAATACATGGAAGTGAGACTAGAGATGAGGTGACTGGAGAAGAGTAGAGGTGACTGGAGATGAGGAGGAAATCTGTATGTGTACAGTAGTATCAGGGATAGTGAAGAAGTGGGTTTCTGGTGATGGTGTTAAGGTCGGAGGAGATGCGGGAGTGATGTTGATGGCAAGAGAAAAAGATGATTATTCGTTGGTGTGACGACCCGGCCAGTCGTCTCATGAGTTACCGTTCCGTTTCCCCCATTTCTGCTTCTTATTGCTTTGTTTATCCTTGTTTTATGATATCGGGTTGGTCGGATTGAATCCGGATTGTTTTGGTGAAGTTGAGGCACTTAGTCTCTTTTTAGAAGGCTTAAGTTGGAAAAAGTCAACCGGACATTGACTTATGTGTTAGAGGGCTCGAATGTGAGTTCCGATGGTTCGGTTAGCTTCGGGAGGTGATTTGGGGCTTAGGAATGTGATCGAAATGGGTTTTGGAGGCTCGGAGAAGATTAAGGCTTGAATTGGCGAAGTTGATATTTCGGCGATTTCCGGTTGGTAGGCGAGATTTTGATATAGGGGTCGGAATGGAATTTCGAGAGTTGCAGTAGCTTCGTTGTGTCATTTGGGATGTGTGTGCAAAATTTCAGGTTATTCGGACGTGGTTTGGTTGGGTTTTTGATCGAAAGCGGAATTCGGAAGTTTTTAGAAACTTAGGCTTGAATCCGAGGTGTTTTGGTTGATTTGTTGTTGTTTGAAGTGTTTTGATGATTGGAACAAGTTTGAATGAGGTACTAAGTTATGTTTTTGCTTTTTGTTGAGGTCCTCGGGGGCCTCGGGGTGATTTCGGGTGGTTAACGGAGAGGTTGAGGTGTTATTGCAGCTGCTGAGATTGCTGCTTCTGGTATTTTCGCACCTGCGGTTTGGGGACCGCAGGTGCAGCGCCGCACGTGCGAAAAGGGAGCTGCAGAAGCGGATTTGAGAGGAAGATCCAGGAGCCGCAGATGTGGTGGATTGACCGCACATGCGAAGGCGCAGGTGCGGAGAGTTGACCGCAGATGCGGTATTTTGCCCGTTAAGTGATTTCCGCAGATGCGGAGGTAAGACTGCATATGCGGTACCGCAGAAGCAGCTATAGTGCCGCAGATGCGTAATAACTGGACAGAAGAATTAAAAAAGTCCTTCGCGAATTTTGGGTTATTTCACCATTTTTGACTTCGGCCTTGGAGCTTTTTGGGCGATTTGAAAGAGGGATTTCAAGGGAACTTCATTAAGGTACGGATTTTGGACCTAAAACTCATTCCTATGCTATTATTTCATGGATTAGAGCTAGAATTTATGGAAATTAAGGGTGAAATTTGGGGAAGCTAGGGTTTAGGATTGGAGACCTATGATTGAGGTTTTGATGGACCGTTTGAGGTCGGATTTCTGAGTTTTTGGCATGTATGAACTCGTGGGAAGATAAGGAATCTATTGGTGTAAGAATTTCTGAATTTCGAGACGTGGGCCCGGGGGTCGGGTTTTGGTAATTTTCGGGATTTGTGCCCTTTATTGATTATTTTCGCTTGGGCTTTGTTCCCTTGGCATATTTTGATGTCCTTGTTCTGACTTTGGATAGATTCGATGCACGTGGAGGCCGATTCGAGGGGCAAAGTTATCGCGAGCTAGAGAATTAGCCGGTTCAAGGTGAGTAATGATTGTAAATGATGTTCTGAGGGTTTGAAACCCCGGATTGCACATCGTAGTGCTATGTTGAGGTGAGGAACACGCTTGATGACGGGCGTGGGGTCGTGCACTATTGGGGATTGTGACTTGGTCTATCCCGATTGATGATTTTATCGCGTATTTGATTAGAAACTATTTGCTATCATCATTATTTTGGCTGAATGCCATATTTGGGCCTAGTGCCAACTATTTGAACCCTTCGGGGCTTTTTCATTGATATTTCCTCACTGTTTCGACTTTATACTTAAACTCAGTCCTGTTATTTTACACTGTTTTCATACTCAACCATATGTACTCAGTTTTAAGACTTAAAATGATATTTTAAATGATGTTTGGGATGAGAAATACTGTTTTATTATTGCCCGAGGGGCTTGTGAGAATTTTTGACTGAGTAAGGCCGAGGGCCTATGTTGTGAGGAAACACTGATACTGATTTGAGGCCGAGGGCCTGAGATATGTATGCCACGCGGTGGCTTGATATTGATATGAGGCCGAGAGCCTGTTTATGATGTCATGAGATAGCTTGATATTGCGCTTGGGCTATAAGGGGCCCCTCCAGGAGTCTGCACACCCCCAGTGAGCGCGGGTACGCATTGTGATGTGAGATTGAGCCCGAGGGGCTGGTATTGTTTATGAAATGTTGCCCGAGGGGCGGATTTGTGGATACTGTGCCCGAGGGGCGAACTTCTATTTGTTTACTTTACCTTAATTGCCTGTCAGTTACCTGTTTATTTGTTGGGAAAGGATTTTACTTAACTCTTCACTAATTTACTATTTTTAAATGGTTTTACTGCTTCATTGTAGTATGCCTTGTGCCTTACGTGTTTTCTTACTTTCAGTCGTTATTTACATTTGTTACTCACTGAGTTAGAGTACTCCCTGCACCCTGTGTGCAGATTCAGGCGTAGCTGGACCCGCTCCCGAGTGCTGATTCATTCCAGCTTCAGGCGGATCTCGAGGAGTCTTTAGGTAGATATTGGCGTTCGCAGCTCGGATCTCCTCGTATTCTTAGTTCAGTACTAAACTCTGTAGTTACATTTGAGTATTTAGTGTTGCTAGATGTTCGTGACTTGTGACACCCTGGTTAGGGCTGTGTTGGGTTGAACTTCCGCAGTTTATCGATATTATCCGCTACTTAATATCATTAAATCATGTTTTAGACTGCTTTGTGTTGTTTAACTGTTTAAAAAGGTAAATTGGGTTTAATTGGCTGGTCTTGTCTTCACGAGAGGCGCCATCACGACCGGGTCCGGGGAATAGGGTCGTGACAGTTGGCCATGGTGAGAGAAGTGGCAGAGAGTTTTGAAGGAAAAATTAAACAGATGCAAAGGGAGACAATGGTTTAGAATTGATGGTCTGAAAAGTCGGATGATGTGGCAGTTGAATTAATTTTGCTATATTTTTCTTTTGAACAAACATGCGAAAATCACATTACTACTAACCTGTGGTGCAGGAACCAGGTTCCTGACCTGTTTTGTAAAAGAGTTTTTGCAGCTCTCCTCCGAAGTTACACACTGTACCTTTTGCTTCTATGATCAGCATGCGTGTTTACCTGCAACGGTATAGATGTGAGTTAGGCCTAGTCAGAAAACACTTTAGCCAATTTTACCTTAGTGTGACTATCATAGTCATGTCAGCAGAACCAGGTTCTTAATTAGGTTCAAGTAATCCCAATGCCATCTTGTTTCTCAAAGTGTTCCCTGCTCAGAGCTTTGGTGAAGATATCTGCAATTTGATCTTCCGTGCAACAAAATCTTATACAAATAAGACCCTTTTCCACATAGTCCTTGAGAAAATGGTGTCTGACGTCAATGTGCTTGGTTTTCTTGTGTTCAATCGGGTTCTTTGTCATATTGATAGCACTGGTGTTGACACATAGAAGCGGTACACAATCAATATATGCACCGAAATCTTCCAACTAATGCAGCTGCCTCATGATTTTATTCTTCTTCAGCTGTTGAGAGAGTTAACTGAGTTTTGTTTCCTTGTACCCCATGAGATAAAAACATGATCCAAGGAAATGGGCCATTCCAGATGTGCTTTTCCTGTCTACCAGATAACCTGCATAATCAGCGTCAACATAACCAATAAGGTTGAAATTGTCACCTGAAGGATAGTACAGAACCAGGTTCTGTGTGCCCTTAAAATATCTCAGAATTCTCTTGGCAGCCTTCAAATGAGATTCCTCAGGATTTGATTGGAACCTTGCCTGTAATCCCACACGGAATACAATGTCTGGCCTGCTGGCAGTAAGGTAGAGTAGAGATCCAGTGATTCCCATGCTTCCGTGTCAAACCTTTTCAAAAGTTCTTTGATGCATTTCTGACTGATACATGTTCCCTTTATGGACTGCTTCACTTGAAGACCCAGGAAGACATTCAGTTCCCCCCATCGTACTTATTTCTTCACATAATGCGTTAGCTGTAGCTCCAAATATGATGTCATCCATATAAATCATATCAATGAGCAGGTTCCTTCCCAGGTTCTTTGTGAGCCGTGGAGGATGATGTTGCATTGTCTTTCGCCAGTCTCCTTCATCTTGCTCATTTCATCATATTGATCATCACCGGAAGTGTCTTGTTGAATATCTCATGAGAACCTCCAACCATTTTGTGAACTCATGTCCAGGTGACACTTTGAGTTTGGCGGACCACAGACCAGGTCCTGCTGAGTTTATTTATTCGGAGGTGAGAAGTTTGCATATAGCAATTCTTCATGCCATGGTTGCGACTTCACTCATCTCATGACACCAGCTTGTGGAGATTCATACTTAGTTGGAGTGGATGTTCTTGTTTCCTTTGTCCACTGAGACCACTTGGCGGGTTATCAGATTGGTGACTGCATCTTTTAGGCCATTCACATAGTGCACGTTCCCACTTGAGTGCCAAACAAACCTTTCTACCTTTTTATTCACTTGAGAATGTACCCTTTAATTCCTTCTTAAGGATACATTCCCTTCCTGCAGGGTTTTCAGTGAGAAGAGATTCATGATGTTTTCAGTTGTGTGCTTTAAGCATCCACTGTCCATAGTCCATCGCAGTTTGCTTCCTCTCATTGTTCCCTGCTCATGCAAATCAAGGGTTAGATTTAAGAACCCAAACTAGTTTGGGTCCCTTGTTATGATAAAAAGGATGAATGAGGGATTTCCTAGTCCATGCAGGCAACATCCGCTTTTTGCGAGTGGTACCTGGTCCCTTTTCAGTTGTCACTCCATCAGAAAACACTTTGTTTTTCTGGGCAGACTGAACCCTAGCCTAGCAATTTTTCTTAAAATGCCCATTGTTCCCACAGTGGGTACATAGCCAGTTATCAGGTACAGTGACATACTTGCCGTGCGGGTTATAGGGAGTTTTCTCCCTTTGGAACCCGATGCCCTGCTTGTTCCCACTGTTATTGAGATACATGGCAGTGATAGCATCTGAGGACTAGGTCCACTTCAGAGATTTTTCAAGATCATTGCTTTCTCCAATTCAGCTTGAAGTTGTTGTTTCCTCTCGAGTTCACTGCAGAGACTGGTTTTCACAACAATTAACTCCTTTTCAAGCATGATGTGCGTCTCACTGGCTACTTCCTTCCCTTCCCCAAGACTTACATTCCTATGTTCTCTATTGAGTCCCTTAATGGTTTCCACTAGATCAATGCATATTACTAACAGGTCATCCCTTTCCTCTTCAGTAGATGCAACTTTTTCTTCTAAGGCGTGTTTCTCATTGTTAAGGCCTTCTATCATCACATTGTCTCTCTCATTTTCCACACTAGTTATCTTTCATTCAAGGCTTTCTTTTCTTGTTCAAGATTAGCTATGGTCTCATTTAAGTCCACTACATAGACTACTAGATCATCTCTAGATTGCTCCGCCTCTCCTAGTTCTACGGTTAGGATCTCCTTATCATTTATAAGGCTATAATAGGCATCAATTAGGACATTAGATAAAGACCTCAGTTTCTTAGAAGAGTAGGATTTCAGATTTCTCTGAACATCCCTGAAGTTTACCTCATCGTCTTCATCTTCATCATCATCATCATCATCTGACTGAGCCATCAATGCAAAGGTTGAGTCATATTCAGCTGATCTTTTTCTCTTGAAGTTCTTGGAGAATTCTTGCTTCAAGAGAGGAGAATTTTTCATGAAGTGTCCACCCTTTCCGCACTTGTAACAAAGATCATTATTCTTTGATTTGTTAGAGTTGTCCCTTTCTAGCACTTCTCCATTTCTTCTGACCATCTTCTGAAACCTTTTGGTTAAGTAAGCCATGTAACTGTCTTCCTCACTCGAATCATTGTTAGCAGCTTTAAGTACCCGGTACTTTTCCTTCTTTGGTTTTCTCCTTTCAAGAGTTGGTGGAGCAGCCATGAGGATCTTTCCTAGGTGTTAGCCTGATAAGAAGTA
Source organism: Nicotiana attenuata (assembly GCF_001879085.1). Lineage (NCBI taxonomy): Eukaryota > Viridiplantae > Streptophyta > Magnoliopsida > Solanales > Solanaceae > Nicotiana > Nicotiana attenuata. Next base: position 539,687 of record NW_017670573.1, on the reverse strand, counting down.
CCGGCTCTGATATCACTTGTTAGAAACTGTGCGTCCACCAGACTGTATAGAGAACCGGGTTCTCTATGAGTTTCCTCTGAAAGTGCTGATGAACCAAACTGTATAGGGATCTGGTCCTTTATCAGTTTGGTACAGTGTTAAGTTTGTGTGAGTTCACCAAATAGCAGAGTACCTGGTCCTTTATCGTGTTCTGCAGTGAATGCCAGTAAAGCTGAATGTAAATAAGGCCGTGGATTTTTACGTGGAAAAATCCCACACAAAGGGATCAAAAAACCACGACCTACACATGTAGGCTTTTAACTTCACTAACTTGCAATCTCCCTATTACAAGCCACTTTACAATAACTCTATTGCAAAGACTTCAACTAACTTGTGATGCTCTCATCACAAGCCACTATATGACTATCCTAGTTACAGAGAATTTGACTAACTTGTGGTATTTCCACCACAAGCCACTTTGTCACACTACGGTTACAAAGGCTTTGACTAACTTGTGATGTTTCCACCACAAGCCACTTTGTCACACTACGGTTACAAAGGATTTTTCTTATGACTCAACCTAATCAATGCTTCTAAGAAAGCTGGATAGGAGTTACAATGAAGAACACATAACAAAGACTCAACAACCCTAAGGACTTAAGATATCATCAATTTCGGATCAGGTCCTTGAGGTTGCAGCAGCTATGTTCTTGAGAGAGGTTCTTGAACACTTGAGAGAATATTTTCCTTCTCTTATTTTGCAAGCGTTGAACCTGAATCTTGTACCTTGCATAAGGTTTATACTACACAAGACATCCTTAGTGATGTCCAATCTCAATGGTGATGTCAAATCTAAATGGAAAGTAGCTGTTGCACTGTCTGCTGCACTGTTGCAGGCAGTCACTTTCTGCAATTGCTTTCCAGCTGTAGTTGGCTTGCACTTCCGTCAAAGAACCCTAAGGGACCAGGTCCCTGTTGTGTTCCTCTTTGTACAGTTGCGGACAATCACTCAGTTGCGTTCCAGCTGTATAGTTGACTTGTCCTTTGTCAGAGAACTCTAAGGGACCAGGTCCCTGTTGTGTTTCTCTTTGTACAGTTGCAGACAGTCACTTTCTGCAGTTGCATTCCAGATGTATAGTTGACTTGTACTTCTATCAGGGGAGCACCAAGGGATCAGGTTCCTGATCTGGTTCTTGTGCACACTGCGCAGATTATCTTGAGTTGAGTCAACTGAATGGTGTTTTGTACAAACTCATTATAGGTACACCTTGATTACATCACTTGAAGTGACGTGAGCACTTTAGTTGGTCAGAGAATGAGTGGGCGCTGGAAACAGTGCAGTGCGGCAGAATCTTCGTTTCCAGCTGTGTCCAATTGACTTTGTACTGCCGTGAGGAACCCATAAGAGTATCAGGTCCTTGTTTGGGTTCCTACCTCCTGAAGCTATAGCAAGTTCACATTTGGCTGGAATCCGTCAGATGCAGTGTAATCCAAGTGAGTCAGGTTCCCTATCTGGTTCTTGACATTAAGTTTGTTGGATCATCAAAACACAAGGCACAGATATTGAAAACCTATCACTTGTGTTCATCCTGACTATTCATGTTAAGACCTGTATCTTTCTCCTTGAATCAGTGTCGTTTTAACTTTTTGTTTTATTAAAGTTATGTGTCGAATCCTGACTATTCATGTCTTACCTTATTTTATATTCTAAACTTGCTGACTCTTTCATGATTTTTCTCTTTGATTGAACCCTTGATTATTCTGAATCCCTTATTTCCTGGTTTAATTTGAACACTTTCCCTTAAACTTTTGATTCTTACTTCTCTACTCGATTTGATTGAACTGCTTGCCTTAATTAATTTTCCCTTGCTTTGTTTGTATTTTTTCGGATTCTTACTGATTGTTTTCTTAATTGGAACTTCTGTTCATTTACCCCTAATTACCTGCTCTATACCCAAAACTTACCTGATTCTTTTCCTAAAATACCTAGCATGCTTTTACCGTTGATTTGATTATCCCTTGATTAAGGGAAGGACTTGCTGATTTACATATGTGATTGATTCCACAAACTCCCCTGATTTGCTACTTGATTGATCTCTTACCTTATTTTGTTAAGCCTTTGATTACAATATAAATCCCCTCTTATTTTAACTTCTAAACAACTAACAATAGTTCAAAACCACTACTTTTTACACTCTAAAAGGCTCTCTTTCTGCTCTCTTTGCTACTTGTGATCTTTCCCATTCTAGCCGGCTGCAAGCCAAGGCTGGAAGTTGCACACTACCTTTCTCACATCTTGTGCTTTTTATTCTTTAACTAGGTATGCTTCTGATTAATTTTTAAGAATCAAACCTATGTGTTTACTTACTGCTTTAGTTCATATGGCTTAAGTCTGTTCATGTTTCTGTCTACTGCTTAGCCAAGCATGACTAATATTGCCCATTCAAACCTATGATTAGCATGTTCCCACTTTACTTGCCTGTTTGTTGTCTTGTTTAGCATGTCTGCATATGTTTGGCCTAACTACTGTCTTTCCTAAGCTCTTCTTCTATATAACTAGAATGCCTCCATAGTTAATACTTGCCCAGCATGCTCATTTAAGTCCTTGCCTGTTCTGTTTCATTCCTACTAAGTCAGTCAATCCCTTTAAAGTAATTCTAGTTGTGTGATGCATGTTTCTGCTATGATCTGTGATGCATATGTGGAAACCCCTCAAAACTCCCTATGTCTTGTCGTTTGTATGCTCCATTAAGAGATACCCTCTATGTTCCCAACCCCCTATCCCCTTTGTGTGAAAGTTGTTCCTGAAACTTGTTCTATGACTTGGTTCTGTTTGCCAATTATTTTCTTTACACTTTTCCTCAAACTGTTTCAGCACTAATGGTTTTCAAAAGTTCTTTTCAGTCTTAAAACCTTTCTATTAAACTCTTTCAACAGTTATGCACTCCCACTTACTCTTTGAATACTAAACTCTGCCCCACTGATATGTGTACTGCTTTGAGACCCTTGAGATCTCTATGAACTCTGGCATGTTAGAGCTGGCCTTTCCACACTGCACCTAAATCAGTTATTATTTGAGAAAAGGTCTAGGTGTGAGCACTGCCCGGGATCCTCGAGGTCCTTAGGGAACTCTAACACACCTAGACATGAGATTGTTTATGGAACTTTGGCATTTGAGGCTATTGGAGGCTTAGAAGTCATTTGGGCCTACTGCAGGCTCCCTATAGATTAACTCCTGTTTATTTATGTATTTTTATTTAATTTATTGGTCTGTAACAATTATTGTAAACAACATTGGGGTGATTAGTGAAAAAGGGTGGGTAGTTATATATATGTTGGGTAAATTGGGTAGATACCATGCCTATAGGGTCTATGTTGATTCAAACGTGTTTGTTAGATAACATGCCTATAAGATCTGTTTTAAAATGAGTCTGTTTGCTTTACTTCCACACAATTAGAAGTCATGCCTATAGGATCTAAATGGTTTATAATTAGATATCATGCCTATAGAGTATAAAGTAATTGAAGTTCAGTTTTCGTTACATCATGTATTCAAATTCGTCTCCATAGAAATCAGGCCTATAAGTTCAAAGTCATCTTTTAATAATTAGATACCATGCCTATAGGAATTAAAATCAGCTCTAATAGAAATCATGCCTATAGAACTTAATCCATTTTAGTTAAATAAATCAGTTTAATTCATGTTTGTTCATTCTGAATTGGTTTAATTCAATTAATCTGTCCGCTTCTTTAAATAAGTTTTCAAATACTGCCTTAAATTAGTATTGCTAGAAAGCATGCCTATAGGATCTCAAGTTATCCGTTTAAAATTGATCACTGTTTTACTGCATTCCTAATCAACATAGATATCATGCTCATAGGACATCACTATTATACGCCTAGGCAAGCCTATAGGACAATTAAAATTCTGCTACCGTAAAACCATGTTCTGCTATCTGCGATTGCTCATACTCAGCAAGTTTAAAATCAGTAGGCAAACGGATTCGGTTCTTTCACACTTGGTCCTAACTCATGTTGTATATTTCCTGCACACCTAGATATCATGTTCTAAGTTTTATACCTGAAACAATTGTTTGAGACGTGCATTTATTTGTTCTGCTTGTGGAGGTAAAAATGCGAGCCATTATTTGTCCCTTCTTTATGTGCAGTCCTAATTGTTCTGATTGACGCTTAGACTTTTCTCCTTTAAATACCTTAGGATGGTCTAGAACTGCCCAAAAGTAGAGGTCCTAAAATACCTCCAGGGCCACGAGGAAGGGACGGGTAGTGCACACATAGGAAATTTTCAAGGCTAATAGAACGCTTTAGGCTATGACCAAGGGAGGGAAGTGGGTAGTAAGGATATGATGACTACGCGCTAATGTCACGTGTAGCCCTCATTGAGGAGTGATTACCGGGCATTGTGTGGGGTGATCCTGTAGGCTAACCAACCTAGGGCCCCCTTTCCCAACTCCCGTTGTTTAAATGAATTTACTTTTTCTTATATATGTGCAATTTGTTCAAACCCTTTTCCTTGTTTCATTACTTGAATGTCAAAACATGCCTTTACTTGCAAGTACGTGGTAAAACTGTTTATCTGCTTATTTGACTAATTCACATGAATATAAGTTTGGCCGGGACCCACCGTTGTGGACCGCGACGGGTGCCTAACGCCTTCCCCTCAAGGTTATCTCGAGCCCTTACCCTAAATCTCTGGTAATGCAAACTAGTCCATGAGTTAATTGCTCAAGGTGCCCTAATGCACCATAATTCGTTAGGTGGCGACTCTTCAAATACCCAATTTCCAAAAGGAAAAGAGTTGTTCCCCCATGGAATGTCGAAACCCGGACCTTTCTCCGCGAGGGGGGAAAAGGGGGCGCGACACACGGCATCACCCTTCGTGCTTTAATCCTCACATTCACTCAACCAATGATAACAATATGCAAATATGGCAAGGCAACACCCTTCGTGCTTTTCACTCTTCCTCACCAAGCAATATTAATAACCCAAAGTATCAAGCAAGGTGGGAAGCAAATTTCAACTTCAACCATGGTGTTATGATAATAAATTCAACTTTCTACATCCCAACTTCTTCAAAGTAAGCAATAAACACGAAAGCGAACAATTAAAGGAATAGCAATCTAACTAAGGCATGAAAGGCATAGTAAATGAAACAACATGGTACAATAAGACAATTTTTACCCGCATGCTTTAACCCATGACAACGTATATATACTTGTCACTTTACATATGCACCATCCCCATACATAATTCACGTATCTAATAGACCAACAAATCCTAATTTCCTCAAGTCAAGGTTAACCACGATACTTACCTCACTCCGCAACCAAATCAATTATCAATCATGGCTTTGCCTTTTGAGCAAGCATTCAAAATAACCGAATCTAGCCAATTATTGATCAAATAATTCAAAATAAGCTTTAGAAACTATCCACGGATAAAAAGAATTTAATTTTGATCATTTTTTAAAAAGTCAACGAAAGTCAACCCCGGGCCCACTTGGTCGAAATCCGAGATTCAGACCAAAACTCGATTACCTATTAATCTCCGAGTCCGGTTATGTGATTTGTTTCGAAATCTGACCTCAATTTCAGGTCTAAATCTCAATTTTATAAAATTCCTAAATTCTACCAGAAACCCTTAATTTCTACCATGAAATTCTTAGATTTGGTGCTAAAAATTCATGAAAAGTAATGAAAATTGATTGAAAACTAGTTAAAGATTCTTACTAATGATTTTGGAAAGAAAAGCTCTCAAAAATCGTCTCTAGAGCGTTTGGGGTTAAAAAATAACGTAAAATAAGGTAAGTCCCGATTTTTCAATATTTTACCCAGCTGTAGACGTAGTGTTCGCAAATGCGACACATTGATCGCAAATGCGATCATGCAACAAGTTCGCAAATGCATCACGTAAAATGAGCTAAGCTTCGCATTTGTGAAGCTGTCATCCCAGTTGCAGGTCGCAAAATAGACCCTAAGGTCGCATATGCAATCACCCACTTGTCCGCAAATGTGACCACTTCTTCGCATTTGCGAAATCTGCCTTCCTGTACCCACATTCGCATTTGCAAGACTGACATAAAAAATGCAAGGCTCGCAATTGCGATTAGATCTTCGCAAATACAAGACCTGCAACCTGAACACACCAGTTGTTGTGCATCAATAATCCCAAACCATTCCGCAATGCTTCTGAAACTCACCCGAGTCCCCTCGGCTCCAAATCGAATATGCACACAGGGGTAATAACATTATATAAACTTGGTCGCTATCTCAAATTATCACGATAACATCAAATAACAAGAATCGATCCTCAAAACTCAAGATTCAACTTGAAAACTCAATTTTCATAATTTTTTCACATAATGTGCCAAAACGCACTCGGGTCGCCCCGTACCCCAACCAAACATGTGTACAAGTGCAAAAACATCATATGAACCTACCGGAATCATCAAAATACCGATTCGAGGTCGTTTACAACAAACGTTGACCATGGTCAACTCTAGCCTTATTTTAAGTCAAAAATCACTTGTTCTTCAAACTTTTACATAAAAGCTTTTCGAAAATGACACAGAACATGAACGTAAATCAATAAATATCAAATGAATTTATGGAAGATATTAGAATACTGAAATTAAGGCTAGTAATCAAAAAGACCTATCGGGTCATCACGTTTTTAAAATCAAAAGAAAGGGCAACAAGATTTTCAAAAATTTCAACAATAGCCCCAAAGAGCTCATCAGGAAAGCCTTGAAGACATGATGTACAAATTTATTAAGGATACTAACGAGAAGGTTTTTTCTAGGAGAATCCACTAGGCATTGTGCCTAGGGTTGATTTTCATATATAAAAAGTAAAGTACAACAAGGGAGGGGGACATTGACCTGACCTCCCAAAATATGGTACATGAGCATCTGGTCATCCAAAGATGACGACCAGATGAATCCTGTATGGTATGATGAGTTAGACCTATAATGATGTCCCAAGTGACTATCCAATAGTGATCGTCAATTGGATGTACAAAAACAGAGTGAAGTAAACCTAGGTCAACTATACAAAGATGCACAAATGAACCTAATTCTACTAGATAAAGGAAGTGGGAAGCCAACTTCCATATACAAAAAGATCTACTTTTAGAGAAGAAGAAGTTCCCTATGGGGCATGGAAAACCACTTGTGAAGGTGATGGGAGGCATCTTCAATCTCGCTTTGACATTGATGTCAAAGAAAGCCAAGTTGAAGATGTCTTGCAAAAGAAGCTCTGTAAGTGGGCAAAGTGACATCTGATGTCTGTTATTACTGACAGAAGAGGGTAAGCATTAGCTTGTTTCTTGCATCCAGTGAAGCTTAAAGCACCTAGTTGGTACTTGTTTGTGGATGTTGAAGCTTATGCATAATGTGTTCCAGTGCTGGTGATAGCAGGTGGCATTACTGAACAACTGAGCTAGGTTCGGGCCCCTAGAAGTGTGCAGTTGTAAAAATGTGCAGGTGCTGATATGGTTGAATTGCACCATTGAGATTGAAAGTTGAGGTAGCAACTACTGATAGCTTGTGATTCTGCCTGCTTTCAGAGCTGCCCCATGTGTTGCTTCCATGGTGTTTTACAGCTATGTGTGTAGCTGAGTGTGAGTATATGTTGGCTCCTAAAGGTATGATAGACCCTTAGGAATTGACATAATTTCAGAAGGTTGAGCATTTGAAATGTTAATACCACTCCTTGCAATTAAATCAATTTGTTGAGTCTGTCCCAGGTACCTGCAAAAACAAACAAACAGGTTAGTGTAAAAGCTTCCGCTCCCAGGTTCTTGTGTATACTGGGAGCAGTGATGGAGGACATATTGTGAGGATTGGCTTTTCAGTGGAGGTATGAAGTGAAGTGAAGTGTTGAGTGTTGTTGGCTTGAAGGACTGAAAGCTGGTGCGTGACAGGATATTGAAGGAAGAGAATCTGTAAGTGGGTTTTTTGTGATTGTTGGTGAGCATCTGTTAGGAGAAGACCTTTTGCTCCCAGGTTCTTGTGTATTCCGGGTGCATTGAACGGTATTGGGATGTGGTTTCTGGGGTGATGCTGGAAATGTTGTATTGTTGGCACAGCAGGTTTTTGGTTTCTGAAGAAAATGGGACAGTGGTGATGGTTATTGACTGACTTAGTTGTGGGAAAATTGTTGCAGAGAGATAGGTTACAGCATGAGGAACTGAATTCTTGCCCAGTTGTTTTGCTGGGGACATGTGCTTATGCAGTTAATCCTGCTGCTTTTTTTTCCTGAGCTACAGATGGTGAGTGCTTCATCAACTGGAAGAACTGATTTATCCAAATGATGTACTTCCAAGAGAATGATCATCATAGATGCTAATACCACTCTTTGGAAGTATATCGGTTGGATAAACATCAAAGAATGAATGAAACCTACAAAAAAGAAGACAGAGTTAGTGAAAAATTGGGCATTGCTGCCCAGTTTTTGGTTCTGTGTTTCTAACGAGAAGGTTGAAAGTCAAAATTTAGCCATCAAGAATTTAGAAATCCAGATGAGCCAATTAGCAACCCTCATGTCTGGACAAATAAAAGGTGCTCTACCAAGCAACACTAAGAAAAATTCAAAGGAACACCTCAAAGCCATCTCTCTGTGGTCATGTAAAATTCTTGATGATCCACATGTAGATAGACAAGGAAAGCCACAAGAAGTTGAATAGGTAAATGAAGGTGAGAATAAAAGAGACTCTGAACTTCTAAAAGAACAAAAGATAAAGGAAAAAAGGTACAAGAAAAATTGATGACAAATCCTCAATCTGTACCCCTCCCTTTTGCCAAAAGATGAAAAGAGAAAGGCTTGACAAACAGTTTTCAATGTTTCTGGATAATTTGAAGCAACTTTATGTTAATATACCTTTCACAAAAGCTTTGACACAAATGCCTTCATATGCTAAATTTCTCAAAGAAATTTTGTTAAGTAAAAGAAAATTGGAAGAAGTTCAGTGGTTAAGCTTACAAAGAAATGTAGTGCTATACTTCAAAATAAGCTTCCACATAAACTTGGTAATCCAGGAAGTTTAACAATTTCTTATACTGTGGGAGGTGCTCACTTTGAAAAGGTATTATGTGATTTAATAAATCTAATGCCTTTTTCAGAAAATTAGAACTTGGTGAAATGAAAGATACCGGTGTGTGTCTTCGATTAGCTAATCAAAGTACTAAAAGGCCAAAAAGAATAATTAAAAATGTCCTCGTTAGAGTAGACAAATTTATATTTTCAGTAGATTTCAAAATACTTGAAATGGAAAAAAATACGAAGGTACCATTAATTTAAGGTAGACCATTTCTCGCAACTGGAACAAAGATCGTTGATGTTAATCAAGGACAACTAATATTGCGAGTTGATGAGGAGAGAGTAATTTTTGACATGTAGAAAATGACAAAATTTCCTGGGAATGAGGCATCATCTTGCTTTCAAATTGACTTATTATATGACCTTGTAGATGAATACAAAGATAATCAGTTGATTGCTAATTTATTAGAGATATATTTGGCCAGGTCAGGTACCACAAGTGATGATAATCCTATAATTAGAGAAGAAGCTGGAATACTGAAAAAAGACTCAGAAAATGAGAAAATCTCAGAAGAAGAATCTCAATCAAAAATTGAACTCAAGGATCTTCCTTCTCATTTAAAATATATTTTTCTTGAACCTGAATAATTTCTAGTAATTATTTCGTCTTCTTTGACTATAAAACTAGAAAGCAAACTGATTGGAGTCCTGAGAAAACACAAGAGAGCCTTAGGGTGTACTATAGCTGACATCAAAGGAATCAACCCAGCTATTTGCATGCATCGGATCCTCATGGAAGAAAATTACAAACCAACAGTTCAACCCCAAAGGAGACCGGATCCAGCAATGCAGGAAGTTGTCAAGAAAGAAGTGGTAAAACTTTTAGGAATAGGTATTATCTCTCCGCTCTGATAGCCCTTGGGTAAGTCCTGTGCAGGTAGTACCAAAGAAAGGAGGTATGGCAATAGTAAAAAATAAAAATAATGAACTCATATCTACTAGAACAGTCACAAGATAGAGAGTCTGTATTGGTTATAGACGACTTAATGATGCCACAAGGAAAGATCATTTTCCTTTGTCTTTTATTGACCAAATGCTTGAAAGAGTTGCACGTCATGATTTTTACTATTTTCGTGATGGATATTCTGAGTATAATCAAATATCTCTAGAAGATTAGGAAAAATCTACATTCACATGCCCTTAAGGTACGTACGCTTACCGAAGAATGCCATTTTGGACTATGTAATACTCCTATTACATTTCAGCGTTGTATGTCGGTAATTTTCTCAGACATGACTGAAAAGTTTCTTGAAAATTTCATGGATGATTTCACACTCTTTAGTAAAACATTTGAAAAGATGAGGGTACTGGCTGCGCATATCCTGCTCGGTCTCCCAGGTCGCCTCCTCGACCGGCTGACCCCGCCACTGAACCTTCACGGACACAATGCTCTTCGACCTCAGCTTCCTGACCTGCCTGTCCAATATTGCCACTGGCTCCTCAACATAATATAGATCCTTCTCCAACTGGGCTGAGCTGAAATCCAACACGTGCGACGGATCACCGTGATACCTCCGGAGCATCGAAACATGAAATACCGGATAAACCCCTGCCAGGCTGGGAGGTAAGGCAAGCTTATAGGCAACCTCCCCAACTCGCCTTAATATCTCAAAAGGGCCAATAAACCTCGGACTCAACTTCCCTTTCTTCCCAAATCTCATAACGCCTTTTATAGGCAAAACCCGAGGCAGAACCCGCTCTCCAACCATGTAGGAAACATCACGAACCTTCCGGTCCGCATAACTCTTCTGTCTGGATTGGGCTGTACGGAGTCTATCCTGAATCACCTTGACTCTCTCCAAAGCATCCCGAACCAAATCTGTGCCCAATAATCTGGCCTCACCCGGCTCGAACCAAACCACCGGAGATCTACATCGCCTACCATATAAGGCCTCGTACGGTGCCATCTGAATGATGGACTGATAGTTGTTGTTGTAGGCAAACTCCGCCAATGGCAAGAACTGATCCCAAGAACCTCCAAACTCAATCACACACGCACGGAGCATATCCTCAAGAATCTAGATAGTGCGCTCGGACTGCCCGTCCGTCTGAGGGTGAAATGATGTGCTCAACTCCACCCGAGTACCCAACTCCTATTGTACGGCTCTCCAGAACCGCGATGTGAACTGAGTACCTATGTCTGAAATGATGGAAACTGGAATACCATGCAGACGGACAATCCCCCGGATATAAATCTCCGCTAACCGCTCCGAGGAATAGGTAGTACATACAGGGATGAAATGCGTGGACTTGGTCAGTCGATCCACAATAACCCAAATGGCATCGAACTTCTTCAAAGTCCGTGGGAGTCCAGATACGAAGTCCATGGTGATCCGCTCCCACTTCAACTCCGGAATCTCTATCTGCTGAAGCAATCCACCCGGTCTCTAGTGCTTATACTTCACTTGCTGACAATTAAGGCAGGGTGCTACAAACCCAACTATATCCTTCTTCATCCGCCTCCACCAGTAGTGTTGCCTCAAATCCTAATACATCTTCGCGGCACCCGGATGAATGGAATACCGCGAACTGTGGGCCTCCTCTAGAATCAACTCCCGAAGCCCATCGACATTGGGTACACAAACTCGACCCTGCATCCTTAATACTCTGTCATCACCGATGGTCATATCTCGAGCATCGCCATGTAACACCTTGTCCTTGAGGACAAGCAAATGAGGGTCATCATACTGCCGCTCCCTGATATGATCAAACAAGGAAGACCGAGAGACCACACAAGCTAGAACCCGACTGGGCTCGGAAAGGTCCAATCTCACAAATTGGCTGGCTAGAGCCTGAACATCCATTGCCATAGGCCTCTCTACTGCTGGTAAATAAGCCAAACTTCCTAAACTCTCTGCCCGGCGGCTCAAAGCATCGGCCACCACATTGGCCTTGCCCGAGTGATACAAGATAGTGATATCATAATCCTTCAGCAGCTCTAACCATCTCCTCTGACGTAAATTAAGGTCCCCCACACAAGGTTAGACAAGCCACTTACCTCGAACCGGCTCCAAAATCAACTCGAAACCACACGTTTGCCACGAGTATCCGACTCCAAATGGCCCAAATCTATTCAATTCAATTACATATCATAAATAACATCTCAAGCAACTGATTCTACAATTTAATTCAAAGCTAGTACGCGAAATTATGTAAAATGACCAAAATGCCCCTCAGGCCAACTCCTCGGAATTGAGTGAAATTTATATTTTCAGAAACCTCTTACTCTCACAAGTCTATACATAATAAGAACACTGAAATCGGAGTCCAAATGACCGCTCAAATCCTCAACTAAAAGTCTAAGAACTTTTCCCCCAATTTCCACCACAATTCCGAAATCAAATGATGAAATTAACTAAAGATTGATGGAATATAACTACAAAGGGTTAAAGAATCGTTACCCATAGATCTCCTCTTCAAATCCCTCTCAAAATCGCCCTCTCCCGAGCTCCAATTCGATTTTCCAACTTTTGAAACCAAACCCTCGAAATTTTATATTTCTGCCCAGCTAATTCCGCATCTGCGGTCAAGGGACCGCATCTGCGGTCCCGCTTCTGCGGACCAAAATGTCGCATATGCGACTTTCCCTTAAGTGACCAGCTTCCGCATCTGCGGACATCTAACCGCTCCTACGGTTCCGCTTATGTGGGCCTCACACCGCATCTGCGGTTTCTGAAGGAATGACCCCAAACCGCTTCTGTGGCCCTTTAGCCACTTCTGCGGCACCGCATCTGCGGTTCCCAAGCCGCAGATGTGAAAAATACCAGAAGCAGCAATACTACAGCTGCTGCAACACTTCTTCAACCTTCCCGTCAACTATCTGAAATCATCTCGAGGCCCCCGGAACCTCAACCAAAAGCACAAACAACACCTAATACCTCATTCAAACTTGTACCAATCATTGAACCACCTAAAAACAACATCGGAAACTCTAATTAATCAAGGATTTAAGCCTAAGAACTCCAAATTTCCTCAAAATACGCTTTCGATCAAAAACCTAACCAAACCACCTCCGAATGACCTGAAACTTTGCACACACATCGCAAACGATATAACGGAACTACTGCAACTCTCAGAATTCCATTCCGACCCTCGAATCAAAATCTCACTATCGAACCGGAAACTTCCAAAAATTCAAACTTCGTCATTTCAAGCCTAAATTAGCTACGGACCTCCAAAACACAATCCGACCATGCCCCTAAACCCGAAATTACCTAACGGAGCTAACAGAACCATCGGATTTCCATTCCGAGGCCGTCTTCACACTGTTCCAACTACGATCAATTTTCTAACACTTAAGCTCTCATTTAGGGACTAAGTGTCCCAAAACTCTCCGAAACTCAAAACCGAACATCCTGGCAAACCAGAATAGCAAAAATGCCGTTAGCTCCGTGATACCAACTTGTCACAACCCCAGTTCGCCCTCCGTGAACTGTTGTGACGGCACCTAGTCCCTACGACTAGCTAAGCCAGTGCGGAAAAACAATCGAAACCTTGCGGAAATTATAACTTAAAACCAAGATTTAACAAAATAGGAAACGAAATGTAAAATTCCACTCGGCACATACAGCACAATATCTCAAACTTCTACAATACTATCCCAAAACCCGAAAACTCACTGAAACACAAGCTGAGAGAAATATAGTAAAAATACTCTAACTCTAGAATGTCTACATCAACAGTATGATAGAAGGGCTAATACTACAAGATAGAATAAAGATGGAGACTCTTCGGTCTGCGGACGCGGCAGATGTACCTCGAAGTCTCCAAAAGCTCTCCCTGCCTCAAGGATAGTAAGTCTGTGCAGCAGTACTTGGATCTGCACATGAAAAACATACGCAGAAAGGGCATGAGTACACCACAGCGGTACTCAGTAAGAGCCAAGCCTAACCTCGGTTGGGTAGTGACGAGGAAGGTCAGGGCCCTACTGAGATAATATATATAATGAAAAGACAGGGCAATAAGCAGTAAAACTGAGAGTCGATAATAAGGATCTACACAGTATAATACTAGTACAATAACAGAAACAGAGATAAAGGCAAACTACAAGGAAATACCCTTCACGGCAAGATAAATAATCGGGATCTCTTGGTATCCTCAATATACACACTAGGGATATCTTGGTATCCCAAGGATCTCTTGGTATCCTCAATACATATGCCAGGGATCTCTTGGTATCCCGAGGATCTCTTGGTATCCTCAATACATATGCCAGGGATCTCTTGGTATCCCGAGGATCTCTTGGTATCCTCCATACACGTGCCAGGGGTCTCTTGGTATCCCGCACCTCAATCCAGATCATAATTACGCACAGGGGATCTCCCGGGATGCCGTCCCGTAGTCCCAATTTAAAACACACAGCAGCAGCTCAAGGATATAAAAATAAAAACTAAGTCCGTAATAAGTAAACCGTAAATTCTAGCCTAACATGCCTCACGTAATGCAATTAAGACAGTTTAAGCAAATAGGCAATTAATTCAACTAAGCATGCTCTTCTAAAACTAACACGGGCTATGTTTGCAAGTAGAATAAAACAAGTAAGAAAAGAACTCAGTTTTCAATACTTAAAGTAAATCGGATTTCCAACAATTAGCTCAAGTACGCGCTCGTCACCTCACGTACAAGGCATTCAATTACCAAATATCATATCTTAAGGGGAAAGGTCCCCCACACAAGGTTAGACAAGCCACTTACCTCGAACCGGCTCCAAAATCAACTCGAAACCACACGTTTGCCACGAGTATCCGAATCCAAATGGCCCAAATCTATTCAATTCAATTACATATCGTAAATAACATCTCAAGCAACTAATTCTACAATTTAATTCAAAGCTAGTACGCGAAATTATGTAAAATGACCAAAACGCCCGTCAGGCCAACGCCTCGGAATCGAGTGAAATTTATATTTTCAGAAACCTCGTACTCTCATGAGTATATACATAACAAGAACACTGAAATCGGAGTCCAAATGACCCCTCAAATCCTCAACTAAAGGTCTAAGAACTTTTCCCCTAATTTCCACCACAATTCCGAAATCAAATGATGAACTTAATTAAAGATTGATGGAATATAACTAGAAAGGGTTAAAGAATCGTTACCCAGAGATCTCCTCTTCAAATCCCTCTCAAAATCGCCCTTTCCCGAGCTCCAATTCGATTTTCCAACTTTTGAAACCAAACCCTCGAAATTTCATATTTCTGCCCAGCTAATTCCGCATCTGCGGTCAAGGGACCGCATCTGCGGACCAAAATATCGCATATGCGACTTTCCCTTAAGTGACCAGCTTCTGCATCTGCGGACATCTAACCGCTCCTGCGATTCCGCTTCTGCGGGCCTCCTACCGCATCTGCGATTGCACTTCTGCGGGCCTCACACTGCATCTGCGGTTTCTGAAGGAATGACCCCAAACCGCTTCTGCGGCCCTTTAGCTGCTTCTGCCGCATCTACGGTTCCCAAGCCGCAGATGCGAAAATACCAGAAGCAGCAATACTACAACTGCTGCAACACTTCTTCAACCTTCCCGTCAACCATCCGAAATCATCCCGAGGCCCCCGGGACCTCAACCAAAAGCACCAACAACACCTAATACCTCATTCAAACTTGTACCAATCATTGAACCACCTAAAAACAACATCAAAAACTCGAATTAATCAAGGATTTAAGCTTAAGAACTCCAAATTTCCTCAAAATACGCTTTCGATCAAAAACCTAACCAAACCACCTCCGAATGACCTGAAACTTTGCACACACATCGCATATGACATAACGGAACTACTGAAACTCTCGAAATTCCATTCCGATCCTCGGATCAAAATCTCACTATCGAACCGGAAACTTCCAAAATTCAAACTTCGGCATTTCAAGCCTAAATTAGCTACGGAAATCCAAAACACAACCCGACCACGCACCCAAAACCCAAAATCACCTAACGGAGCTAACGTAACCATCGGATTTCCATTCCGAGGCCGTCTTCATACTGTTCCAACTACGGTCAATTTTCCAACACTTAAGCTCTCATTTAGGGACTAAGTGTCCCAAAACTCTCCGAAACTCAAAACCGAACATCCCGGCAAATCAGAATAGCAGAAATAAACTTGGGGAAGACAATTAATAGGGGATCGGGGCGTAAATTCCAAAAATGACCGGCCGGGTCGTTACAAAATAATTACAAGAAACCAAGTCCCACCCGCATGCTTTACCCGACAACAACGCATAGATACCCGTCACCTCACCTACACGTTGTACCCAACATCTAAACACATAGCAAATAGACAATTAAGTCATAATCCCTCAAGTAAAGGTTAACCACGATACTTGCCTCGCTCTGCTGTCAATTCAAAGCTCTACCGGGGCCTTACCCCTAGAATTCGCCTTCAAACCACTATTATCTAGCCACAATTAACTGAATAACATCAAATATTGCTAAAGGAATCAACTACAATGCATAAATTTAGATTTCTCAACCTTTCCCCCAAAAAGTCAAAAAACGACCCCAGGCCCGCTTGGTCAAAACCCGAGGTTCGGACCAAAATCCATTTACCCATTCACCCCGAGCCCGATTATGTACTTTAATTTGTTTCGAAATCCGACCTTAATTCGAGTTCTAAATTCCAATTTTACAAAAATCCCTAATTCTACCCAAACCCCCGTTTCCACCATGAAAATCCTAGATTTTTGGGTTGAAAATTCATGAAGTGTAATGGGTAATTGAAAGAAAGTAGGTTAGAATCACTTATCAATAATTTGAGGAAGAAAATATCTTTTGAAAATTTCCTCTAGGTCTTGTAGTTTAGAAATTTTTGAAAGAATGGCAAAATCCCGTTTTTGGTTTTGTTTTTAATAACTGGGCGTCAGGCCTTCTTCGCGTTTGCGAATGGCCTGCCGCGTCCGCAAAGGGTAGCGGCCCAGAATGCCTACGCGTTCGTGAAGGATTGCACGCGTTCACAATGGTCTGTCCCCTCTGGCCATCGCGTTCGTGATCCTTGGCTCGCGTTCGCGTAGAACGACCCACTGATCCCTCCCCCATGTCCATAACATTACGCGTTCGCGTTGAGCTGGTCACATTGAGCTTGTCGCGTTCGTGAAGGATAAAGCCCCCAGCGCTCCGCTTTTGCGACCCAACCTTCGCGTTCGCGAAGAAGAAAACTCACCCAGTCCAGTTCACTCTTCGCGTTTGCGAGAGTACCTTCGCGAACACGAAGAAGAACATACCAGATATCAGCTGAAGCACAAAAACCAGATTTTCTAAGTTCAAAACATCTCGTAGCCTATCAGAAACTCATCGGAGCCCTCGAGGCTCCAAACCAAACATGCACACAAGTCCTAAAATATCATACGAACTTGCTCGCGCGATCAAATCGCCCAAATAACACCTAGAACTACGAATTGAACCGCAAATCGAATGAAATTTTCAAGAAAGCTTTAAAACTTCCATTTTCACAACCGGACGTCTGAATCACATCAAACCAACTCCGTTTCTCACCAAATTTCACAGACAGGTCTTAAATATCATAATGGACCTGTACCGGGCTCCGGACCCAAAATACTGACGCGATAACAACGAGACCAAACATTAACCAAATTCTTAAAACCATTAAATTTTTAGTCTTTCAACTTTCAACAAAAATTCATATCTCGAACTAGGGACCTCGGAATTTGATTTCGGGCATACGCTCAGGTTCTAAATTACGATACGGACCCACCGTGATCGTTAAAACACGAATCCGAGTCTGTTTTCACAAAACATTGACCGAAGTCAACTAAATTTAACTTTTAAGGCAAAAATTCTTGTTTTTATCAGTTTTAACATAAAAGCCTTTCGAAAAAATACCCGGACCGCGCACGCAAATCGAGGAAGACTAAATTATGATATTTAAGTCTTTGGAATACAAAATTTAGTTGTAAAATATGAGATGACCTATCGGGTCATCACAACCTGTACTTTCCATCGACAATCACTCGCCTAGGGAAAATGTTTAAGGTATAATTGAAACAAAAGGTTTTGAAGAATTAAAAAATGGTTCTCATTGAGTAGAGTTACTTGAATAATTCGAAACCTTCTCGAGGGCCAACGAAGCCGAAAAATTCAAATGCAAGTGCTTCTTCACGTGATGTTGTGGCTTGTATGCATCAGTTACTACACGAACAAGCTGAAATAAAAAAAATAATAGGACGATTACAGAATTGAACAAAAAGTCTGTGAAGAAATGTTAGCAGCAAATATGGAACATGTAATGTATGAATTAGCGGAAGCTAAAAGTTGTTAATCTTTCTTTTTTCATACATTGTGGAATGAATTTGCAGCCACTTTTTTCACCATTCATATGATTAGAAATTTCACGCGCCATGTTACTAATGCTGTGAAATGCTTTGACAATCCAAATTTTTAGCATTATTCTTTTGTAGATCCAGGAAGTAGCAGTCTCCAAGGTGCGAGCTTATTTCCAACTCCGGAGTTTTCATTGGTAATACCAACACCTCCAATAATGTTCGATCTACAAAGAGAAAGTCCATCTGATTTTATAGGTGAGGGACCCTCTGTTACGTTACGATACCTTGAGACTGGAGACTCTGATGTTGATTTTGACTTTTTCAATAATAATGGAATAAGACAAGGTGGTCATTAACAATTAAATTGTTCATCCAAAAGGATGAATATTCCAAATATGGGGATGGTAAATCTCTACTCAATCATTTCTCTCTAAAAAAATTATGGTGTCTTTTTGTTGCCAGATGTTCATCCAACATGTATATCTTTTTGATAGCTATGAAAAACAGCTTGTAATAGACTAACATGTTGGTTCTTCTCTGTGCTAGCAAGGTAATTTTTTTTTGTTTATTGTGAGGTGTTCATCAAGCAGGTAACAGTTTTTGATAACTGTGAAAAATAGCTTGTACATAGTTTAAGATTTTGGTTGTAATGTGATACGATGCCAAACTTGCAATGAGAGAGTCAATGCAAGTTATTTAGCACGTTTTCAAAAAAAAAAGTTACTCATTTTCTTGTCATTTTATTTCATCTTCCATTATAAAACACAAATTTTTTTAAGGACTTTAAGGAATAAAT
Organism: Nicotiana attenuata; assembly: GCF_001879085.1. Taxonomy (NCBI): domain Eukaryota; kingdom Viridiplantae; phylum Streptophyta; class Magnoliopsida; order Solanales; family Solanaceae; genus Nicotiana; species Nicotiana attenuata. The sequence goes on along the minus strand of NW_017670573.1, from coordinate 520,524 downwards.
TGCACGTAAATGACTTTTGATCATGTTCGGACTACATATCTGGAATATTTTAAGTTCATAGAATATTGAAAATTTATCACTTTATGCCTCCATTTTTGCTAATGAAAGTTTTCTATTGTGTTGCAATTTTGGCTGTTTGAAGAAAATCAAGGAATGCTTAAATCAATATCTATATCTATATCTATAATATATTAAAAGGAGAGTAGTATGCATTGTGGTTAAGCCAAGTGGCAAGCTAAAATAAAGCCACTTGGCAATTTTAAGACAACATTAATAATTAAGAATTATAAATGAAAACATACTTAATGGAAGTAGTTTAATAAATCTTATACGTAATCCAAATAGATCTTAGATAAATCCAATCTTTATATCTATATTTATATTTATATGTATATGTGTATATATATCTATATTTATATCTATATATTGATCCACTCATAGATTTTCTTCTATATTAGCTAGAAATATGGAGGTAAAAATTAAATAAAAAACTAGAATAGAAAAAAATAAAAGATATAGAAAGACGTAAATTGAGATAAGCTATGACTATTTATACTTTGGAGCTATAAAATAAAACTAAAATTTACTTAAGATACTAAAGATTTATTGAGTTTAAAAATTAAATAAATTCAAGCAGTAAATTAAGATCTTACATAAAGTTTACAAATTATTTATAAGGTAAAAACAATTAAATAATCAGTAAAAAATATTTTGTTAACAAGAATAATAAAGTCATATTAATATTGATGAATCATGCAAACGAATATTTTATACGTATAGATTACTACAACATTTAGATATAATGTGTTCAAATAATTAAGAAAATATTTTTCTATGATTAATATTTGAATTGAGTGCAGTTAGTTTAAATTTGAAAGCACAACATACTTTTTTGAAAATGCGGTCCAAATTAGAAAATAGAATGACAAAAATTTATTTGAATTTGAGATGAGAAAGTTTTTAAATTTTTATCTATATTATATTAGAATGAGTGTGGTAGACATAGATATTAAATTCAAACAAACTAATAGAAATCCACATGACATTGTAATACTATTAATTATTGAATAATATAATATTCAAAATAAAGAATAAATAGAGAAAAAATAAAAAATCAAATTTTTTATCATAGAGAAAAGGGTAAAAATAAAAATTCAAATTTTTTTATCATAGAGAAAAGGGTAAACTTATTTAAATTTGAGATGAGAAAGTTTTTTATATGATGATAGGAAAAGTCATAATATGGATAAATCCACATAATTCAAGTCTAATAGATAAAATAAAAAACTAAAATATTAAATAATATAAATAAATTAGAGATAAGGTGAGGAAATTTGTAAATCATAAGTTTAGAACATAAAATAAATGTAAATATACAATACTTAAAAATATTATTGACAATTTAAAATTTTCGAGACATATTTTTAAAACAAAATAAAAATTTATTTTATGATTACAAAATTTTATATTTATCTGTATTATATAAAGAATAATAGTGATAATGATATTAAATAAAGTTACAAGTTAATGAAAAGCCACATAAAATACAAGAAAACTATATATTAGATAAAAAAATAGCAAAACTATGTTAAATTATTAAACATTTACTATTAGAAATAAAAGGGAAAGACTATTTGAATTTGAGATTAGAAAGTTCTTAAAACTATGATGAAATTGCTCAAACTATGGAGAATACCACGGTATTGAAGTCTTATTCATGAAATATAAATAAATAAATAAAAATTTAAAAATACATAATATAGGTACTAATGAAAATTTAAATTTAAATTTGTATCTTAAAACTAAAAAAGAAAAAAAATTACGTAAAGAAATAAAATGACAGTGAAAATATTACTACAACATTTAGATATAATGTGTTCAAACAATTAAGAAGATATTTTCTATGATTAATATCTGAATTGAGTGCAGTTAGTTTAAGTTTGAAAGCATAACATAATATTTCGAAATTGCGGTCCAATTTACAACATAGAATGATAAGAATTATTTGAATTTGAGATGAGATTTTTTTTATTTCATAAATTTTTTATTTTTGAAAATATCATGCAAAGAAATAAAACAGCAAAAAAATTACTACAATATTTAGATATAATGTGTTCAAACAATTGAAAAATAATTTTTCTATGATTAAAATATAATTAAAAATATAAAATTAATTTCTAATATAGGTAATTTTACTAATGATAATTAAAAATTAAATTTGTATCTTCAAGATAAAAAAGAGAGAAAATTTAACTGTATTTAATACAAAATAATTATAAGAGAACTCAATAAATTGGAAAGTAATAATAAATTAACTTATGTATTAATATTTTTGACTAATTAAAAGTTAAAATTTAAAATAAAATATGATATTATTTTGGTTATAGGTAAAATATTAATATAAAAATTAATTAAAATTTATAGTAGGGAAGAGATGTATAAAAATAAATAAAGGTAGTGTTAGGATATTTATACTTAAATTAATTGAAAAATAAATTAAATAATTGAATTATATTTAAAAATGTTACTGATAAATTGAAATGATTAAAAAATTCTGAATAAGAGGCTACAAGCATATAAATAGACCAAATCTCAAGAATAAAATATTTATATTTATTAAAGACTATTAAAAGGATAATAAGCAAGATATTAATTTAATTATTAAGCTAATAAAAATTATATGACAATATAATAATATTAAATAATAAATAATACAATAACTACAAGAAAAGAACAAAAATAAAAAGAATTTACGTAAAATGATGTGATGAATAAGACATATTTGACTTTCAGTCAAAAAGAAAGTGATAGTAAGAATATTTTTAAAATAATGAGATATAATATGCTCAAACAAGATAGATCACAACATGACATATTTAGTATTTTTTTAATATTGACAGCGAAACGAAATGCAAGTACTAAAACCAAGGGGTTAGGTTACTACAAATAAAAAAAAAAGTTGTCTACTACGAGATTTGAATAATAATTTCATATCCTGCTTTATAATTAATATCTAAGGTTATATAACTTTTATCTGAAATCTTTATATTTTAAGGTTATTTGCACATGGCTCAAACAACCTACATCACAATGTGACATGATTTGTGTCCACGCATCGCGCGGGTAGTGATACTAGTAATCATTAACTAGAACTTGCCTCTATTGTTGGTTAAGGCAAAACCCTAGAAAAACACTGATTTCGGAAAAAAGGAATTAGGCTATCTTTGGATTTATTGAGAGTTTTTTATTTATCCTACCAAACAAAAATTATCTTTAGTATGCCATTTTGAGCCTCAATATCTTTTCCTTGTTCATCTACACCTTATAATCTAAAGCCAATTGCAACGACCCCACCGATAATTTTGAGCATTAGCATTCCGTTCTGTAGTTTGAGACTATGAGTAGCTTCATATGATATATTATGACTTGCGTGTATGGTCGGTTTTAAGTGGTTCGGGATTGATTTGGAAGAATGACTCTCGATTTGGAAGCATTAAGTTGGAAGAGTTGACCAAGATTTGACTTTTGGGTAAAGAGACTCAGAATCGAGTTTTTATGGTTGTCGTATGATGAATTTGGACTTGTACGTATGTTCGAATTTAATTTTAGAGGTTCCTAGAAGAATTCGACACTATTTGTCGAAAGTTGGCAATTTGAAGAACTTAAGAGTTCATAAGTTTGACCAAGGGTTGACTTTGATGTTATTGGACTCCAATTGATGTTCCGAGACTTTGGAGAGGTCTATATAGTTGAACTGAAATTTTATGCAAAGTTTGGAAGTAATCCGAAGTCTAACTGTGATTCGGACACTCTTTTGAAGGAATGAAGATTTAACAACTTAAGAGAAATTCTATTCGGTTTAAGCCTTGATTCTTTGTTGTGATGTTTTCGTGGGTGTTTTGAAATTTATATGGTTTGTGTCTAGGAGGTTATGAGTTTTGGGTGCTAAAACGAAGATTATTTTTATTGCTGATTTTTCTCGTGTAAATAATTACGAAAATACCACTTATGTCCCTGAAATTTTCAAACTTCTTTTAAAACTTTAAAACATCATATATGTCTCATTTTGAGGCCAAATTAGGTGATTCAAAAGGCTGTCTTGGGTGTAATCTCGCAAAGATCATGTTCGTCTTATCAAATATGAGTTTAGAGATCATCTAGAATATGATTCGAGCTCGACCAACTGCTGTATTTTTTTACTCATTCCGAAATTTAGTCACTTTTTTCTTACATGGTTTTGGAGCTTGGATTTGGGCAATTTCTAAGGGGAATTTCACGATTTGGATTTAGGTAAATATTTTTTACTCGAAATTATTTATATTCATGATTCCAACTTTGAATTTAGCGATTGTTTGAGGAATCAAATTGAAGAAATTGGAAATTTAGTAAAAGCTTTTCTAAAACATAAATTAATGATTTGAGGGTCGTTTGAGGACGGATTTGGTTGAAACACATATTTGGACTCGTATTGGAATGAGTGCCCAAAATTTATGAGTTTTGTTGGATTTCGGGATGCGGGCCCGGGGGTTGACTTTTTAATTTTTGTTAAAGATCGAAGCTTTATTACTCGAAATCGTTTGCTGTGACTTTTATTTATGATATAAAGTTATTTGGCTAGATTCGAGCCGTTTGGAGGTTGATTCGTTCGGGAAGGTATTTGTAGAGTATTGATTTGGCTTGTTTGAGGTAAGTGTCTTGTCTAGCTTTGTTGAGGGTATTTTTCTAATAAATAATATTGGTTGCTGCATGTAGTGGTGATGCATATGCGAGGTGACTAACGTATATGCATGTGACATGGTTATCCATGCTCGGGGTAAATTATATACTTCTTTATGTGTGTTGAACTTTGTGACCTTTTGACCGATGCTTTATTTACTTCTATGACTACATGAGTTAATTTATCCATGGTAGAGATCTTGTTAAAACATATGACATCTTAAAGGAATTTAATGAGCTTTTTTTTATATTTTCGACGTGCTTAACTTGGTCGTAGAAATTCTTATATTATGAACACACATCTGTACCTGTTATTTTAATGTTACTTGAGCTTCTTTGTAAGTAATAAGAGACTATGATTGAGGCCTTAGGGAAATATTTCGCACGATGGGTATTTCCATGCGATTGATATAATGTTGGCACGTGGGCTGTTTCCGTGGGGAGAGGATGGGAGTTGGACCTTACATTGTGGTTACTCGTTCCTTAGACACATTCATGTACTCTACCTTGGTTTATATATGTTTTCTATCTTGTGTGTTACTTTCATGTCTATATTTCCTTACTTAGTTTACATCTATGTTTTCTATTTGGTGTGTTACTACAGATCTATGTTCTACCTTGTTTGTTACCGTTATATCTATGCTATCTACTTGATTTATTACTGTTACATGTACTTTTCTATGTGTTAGTTTGTATGGATCCACCAAATCGTAGAGTACCTGGTTATCTACAAGTTTCTACTGAGAGCACTTAGTAAAGTAGTAAGTAAATGAGGTATAGGCTTTTTACGTGGAAAAATCCCGCACAAGGGGATCAAAAAACCACGACCTACACTGTAGGCTTTTAACTTCACTAACTTGTAATCTTACCTATTACAAGCCTCTTTAAAATACTTCCGATTGCAAAGGATTTACTCAACTAACTTGTGGTACCTTTACCACAAGCCACTTTGTGACTATCCTAGTTATAAAGGCTTTTTCTAACTTGTGGTGTTGTCACCACAAGCCACTTTGTAACTCTACGATTACAAAGACTTTTCCTTATGACTAAATCTAGTCACAACATAAACTCAACGAGTTTACGAATTTACAAGAGAATTCCTAATCAGTATGCTTATAAGTAAGCGATTTAGGAGATATAGTAAGTACAATAACAAGGTTACAACTCAACTAGGACAGCAATAATCAATCTTTTAGGAACTGGTCCGTAGTGGCGTTCAACCTTGTTCTTCAAGCTTGAGATAATGATTTTTCTATTTTTTGCTAGAGGCTTGAATGAAAAACAAAAACCTTCCAGTGATGTTTTTGTATAAAGCCCCTTTGGTACATCTCGATCACATCACTTGAAATGATGTGAGTACTTTGTTTGGTTAGAGAATGAGTGGGCTGACAGTGTGGTGCAGTGCGGCAGAAACAGTGCCGCCAGTCACTTCAGTTCCAGCTGTGTCCAAATGACTCTGTACTGCTATATAGGAACCACAGGAGCATCAGGTCCTTGTTTGGTTCCTAGCTCCTGAATCTGTAGCAGTTCATCTTTTACTGAGTCCGTTAAAGTTTGCAGCAATCCAAAGTAAGTCAGGTTCCCTAACTGGTTCTGAGCAGTAAGTTTGTGAGATCATCAAAACATAAGGCACAAGTGTTTAAGATCTATCAATTTTCCCCTTTTTGATGATGACAAACTTAACAATTATAAAGTCAGACTTGGGCAGTAAAAAATTTCAAGAGTTCCCCTTGAGACGATGCCTTACTCTTTCATGTTCATAATAACCAGTTCCCCAATGTGGTTCCCCCCGAGGCCTATATTAGGCTGGCTTTCTTTTCCCCCTTTTGGCATCATTAAAAAGAATAATCAGCACAAAGAAGTTCAGCTAAGCTAACTCATGCCACATATGTGCACACAATCATGAGAAAGAATAGAATACAAAATAGAAGGTGCTAGACAAAATAAAAGAGGATTCATATTAATAATTTTTTAATATGCCTCTTCCTTTGAAAAAGGAAGAGGCAGCATTGGACTTGATCACAAGAGCAGTAGTAGTAGTACATCCCAACCACACATAAAAAGAACAACAAAAACATCCACCAACCATCAACAAGGAACACAAAAAAATATATCTAGAAAACTGGTCACTGAAGGGACTCTTAGGGGGCACTAGGAGGAAAAGGCTTGGAAGCTGCAGCAAGTGTCTGGAGAACAAGGTCTATTCGGGCGTTGCCCGACTTTTGCTCGTTAAGCAGTTTAGCCTTCAGGTTCTCAATTTGCGTCCTGAGGTCAGCATTTTCTTGGGTCAAACGGATCACCTCATCATTCGACATGCCGCTCGAGCTTGCTGGCCTTCCAGGATAGCATTTCTGGCCTTCAATCGACGTATTTCCTTAGTTGCACTGTTCTGGGCATTGATGAGCTGAGACACAGTTGAAGTGCTTCCTACACCCCCATACTTCTCAATACCTTCCAGGGTTGTTTGTGAGAATGTCTGCTTACGGGTCCCTACTTTACCTGTTCCCAAAGGAACCTCAAAGTGTTTGAACACTCGCGTGAGCAAGAATCCATAGGGAAGCCCGTGATTGCCATCCTTGAAATCGGCCACCTTCTGCATGTGCTCAATCATTATGGCAGACAGACTCACAGGGGTGAAACCGTCCAATTTATCCATTAAGAATAGATCAGATTCTGAAGTTACAGATCGCCTTTCTGCTCGAGGCAACAGGACTTTGTTAACCAGCTCAAACAACAACTGGTAGACAGGAAGCAGTGCTTTCTTATGGATCTGGTCCCCTTTCTGATTGGAATTATCTTTCACCACCGCATTTCGGAAGTTGTACTGGCAAACATCTCGGACACTCGTCACTCCAATTGTAGGAACTTGCAAAATTTCTCCAAGCACTTGTACATCAAAGACAATGTCCACACCATTGACCAAAGCCCAAATATGGTTAGTATCGACTGGAAACAGACTGGCGAAGAAACTCTGTACCTCCTCCTCATACACTTTAGGAGCATCAACGTAGAAAAGATGCGTCCACTGTTGAAACTCTACCATTTCCCAGATTTGGCGCGTTCCGGCCATTTCTGATATTGTTGGGTCAAACGTACGACCTAGCAGAACTTTCTGATGCCTTAAGCGCTCAGAGCCAAGGCAGACCTCACGTCGTGCTTTCTTTCCAGGACTAGGTTCTTCAACTGTTTCATACTTGCGTTTCCTATGCTTTTCTCCACTGACTTTACCTTTCCCTTTGGACTTGACAAGAATATCCTCATCACTCACTACCTTCTTCATCTTAGACTTAGAAGTAGACCCTTTCTCCATGGAAATAGACTCAGCCTTTTTTGAGGACTGCCTTATAAGGGAATCGGGTTCCTCAGGAGTTCCTTCTTCCACCTCAACAACAGGGATATCTTCATCACCTACAGGTACACCATCCTTCACCAACTTTCTTCTTTTCTTCTTACTACTTTTCTTGCTCTTTTGGAGTGCAGAATCGTAGGCCACTTTTACTTGAAGCTTGGTAGTGGGGCGCTTGATTTCAGACTCAGGGGTGGAAACAACCCTTCGCTTGCTTATGAATGTGTCAAGGGCCACGTTGTCCAGGTCTTCTTCATCACTAGATAGCATTTCTGGTCCTTGAATTTCCAGGGGCACAACATCGAATGCAGGAACAACATTGTCCTGGGGATGAGACTCCTGACCTGGATCCTCATGAGAGGGATTAGGTTCCCCATGTGAAGCCCCAGTAGTGTATGCTACTGCATTTCTTTCAATTGCCATAATGGCCCCTTCTTCCCTTACGCTTTTTGACTCGTGTTTCTGAGAAATGACCTTATGCAATACCCCATCAGCGGATACCACAAACACAGTCTTTTCTTCTTCAACCGGTGCTTCCACAACCATGGAGTCGACTGCAACGATGGCGGAGCCTTTTGTGAACTCAGTATTTTGACCTTGTTCTCCACTTAGGGTTTGACTGGTGTGGGCAACAGACGACGGAGAGAACGGAACAGTAGTGTCAAGGGTTTCTGAGTTGGGAAGAGGTTGGGAAACTAGGGAAGGTGTGACTGGAGCAGTAAGAGTGATAGAGGGTGACAGAGACTCAGAGACGGCGAGAGGTTCGATAGACGGGTCAGAGGTGGTTACTGATGAGGTAGAGAGATCGGAAGTTTTCTCAGCCATTGGGAGAGGTGGTGTGATGATCCTTTCCTTTTGGGTGAATTTAGAATAGGGCTTATGGTTAAGAAGGGAAGAAGAGAGGGGTTTTTAAACAGAGAGGATAATTATGAAGGAAGAAGAATAGGCACCGGTTCTGAAACGGCGGTTGGGCGTGGAGAATTGTGATGTTTCAGAGGGAGATGGAATGTTTTGAATTGAAGGGACGTGACATCCGGATCTGAAAATTTAATTATATGGCAGTTGTATTTTGTACCTTTTAAGACGTGTATTAAAGGATGCACAGAACTTCTAACCTTTAGTACAAGAACCTAGTTCTTGAAAAACATTTTCTTCAAGCCCTTTTTTTTAAAAGAATAAATCCTCTTTTATCATCCATGTACTGCATCTACTACGTCTATGCTTATCATGCGTGTCTACCTGCAACGGTATTGAAGTGAGTTAGACAAGGACTAGAAAACACTTTGAACTAATTATCTCTTAAGAATGCTAGCCAGCTAAGAGGAAACGGGTTCTTAATTTGGCTTCAACAGTCCCAGCTTTACTCTGTTTTTTTCAAACTGTTCCCTACTTAGTGCCTTGGTGAAAATGTCTGCAATTTGATCTTCTGTGCTGCAGAACTTCATGCATATCAACCCTTTCTCCACATTATCTCTAAGAAAATGATGCCTCACATCAATATGTTTGGTCCTTTTATGTTGAACTGGATTCTTTGCCATGTTGAGTGCACTGGTGTTGTCACATAGGAGAGGCACACTCTCAGTGAGAACTCCAAAATCCTCCAGTTGTTGCTTGATCCATAGAAGCTGAGCACAGCAGGATGCTGCATCTACATATTCAGCTTCAGTTGTTGAAAGAGCCACTGAATTTTGCTTTCTTGTACCCCGAGAGATAAGACATGAGCCTAAGAAGTGAGTGATTCCAGAAGTGCTTTTTCTGTCCACAAGATAACCTGCATAGTCTGCATCAGCATATCCAATTAGATTAAAACTGTCACCTGATGGATAATACAGCACCAGGTCCTGCGTTCCTTTGAGATATCTCAGTATTCTTTTAGCAGCCTTCAAGTGAGATTCCTTAGGATTTGATTGAAACCTTGCACACAGCCCCACGCTGAAAACAATATCAGGTCGAATGGTAGTGAGATAGAGGAGAGACCCAATGATGCCTCTATACATTGTTTGATTCATAGGAGTTCCAGCTTCATCCATGTCTAGTCGAGTGGCAGTTGCAATGGGAGTTTCTATCACCTTCGATGCTTCCATGTCAAACCTCTTCAAAAGTTCCCTGATGTATTTTTGCTGACAAATGAAAGTACCCTTTTGAGATTGTTTTACTTGAAGACCCAAGAAGAAGTTTAATTCTCCCATCATGCTCATTTCAAATTCACTTCCCATGAGTTTTGCAAACTCTTCACACAGCGAGTCAGCCGTTGCCCCAAAAATGATATCATCAACATAAACTTGAACAATGAGCAGGTTCCTTCCTCGTTTCTTTAAGAAAAGAGTATTGTCAATTTTCCCTCTTTTAAAATCATTTTCTAAGAGAAATTTTAACAATCTTTCATACCAAGCTCGAGGAGCCTGCTTTAGCCCGTACAGAGCTTTGTCCAGCTTGAATACATATTCAGGGTGCTCATGACATTCAAACCCTGGTGGTTGCTTCACATAGACTTCTTCCTTAAGGATCTTTTTCAAAAATGCACTTTTGACATCCATTTGGAACAAGGTGAATTCCATATGAGATGCAAAAGCAATTAAAATTCTGATAGCTTCCATCCGGGCCACTGGAGCAAACGTTTCATCATAGTCAATCCCTTCCTCCTGATTGTAGCCTTGGACAACTAGCCTTGCCTTGTTTCTTATGGTAATTCCATGTTCATCGATCATGTTTCTGAACACCCACCTGGTTCCTATAATGGTTCTATCTGGGGGTCTGGTTACCAGGTGCCACACGCTGTTTCTCTCAAACTGGTGCAGTTCTTCTTGCATGGCGGTAATCCAGTCTGCATCTTTCAAAGCTTCCTTGATGTTTTTGGGTTCTATCTGGGAGAGAAATGCTGAGAAGGCAAGTGAATTTCTGGCTCTTGACCTGGTTTGTACTCCAGAGTCTAGAGGAGTGATAATATTGTCTATAGGGTGAGAGCTTTGGTGTCTCCAGTTAGACGCTTGAGGTTCACTCTGAGAGGAGGGAAGTATGTTTGGCTGATTTTCCTCTATCCTTCTTTCAGGTGCTAGTGGAGTTCCCTGAACTGCATCAACCACCCTTTCTTCAGCTTTTGTGGTCGTGATTGAGGTACTTGGTTCTGTTGATGATGTGGCAGCATTGTCTTCATTTGGCTCCTTTACTTGACTCATCATATCTGTCTTTCTGTTTGTCATGTTAATGACTTCACCAGGAACAAGTAAGGGTTCTCCATCTTGATCTTCAGGAGACTGTACTTAAGCTCATTGACATAGTACACATTCTCAATAGAGTGAGTGAGTGACTTCCCATCATTTCCAACTCCAAGAATGTACCCCTTTTTGCCATTACCATATTCTCACTATCCATGAACCATTGTTGACCGCTTCCTTTCACTGTTCTCTACACAACAGATTTAGGAGTTAGTTTTAGGAACCCAAACAAGTTTGGGTCCCTTGTAGTAAGCAAGAGGATGAATAAGAGCTCTCTTGGTCCATGCAAGTAATGTGCATTTTTTGTGAGTAGAACCTGGTTCCTCTTTTGTAGTCACGATTTCAGCAGCCACTTTGTCTTTCTGAACTGATTGATTTTTAGCCTGGGCACCTTCCTTGAAGCGCCCAGTGTTCCCACATTGGGTACGAGGCCAGTTATCAGATACAGTGACGCTCTTACTGTGAGGGTTGTGAGAAGTTTTCTCCCTTTGAAACCCTACTCCCTGCCTTTTTTTACTATCATTTGCAAGTAAGGCAGTGGTAGCTGTCGGAGAACCAGGTCCACTTTAGAGACCTTTCAAGATCATTCATTACTTTTTCTAGATTTGCTTGAAGGAGCTCGTTTTTCTCAATTTCAGCACTCATCCTACGTCTCAAAGCTTTTACCTCATCTTCAAGCCTAAGGTATTCCTCACTTGCTATCTCCTTTCCTCCTACAGAACTTTCAGGTTCAGACTTAGTAGATGGTTTTACTATTGTTTCCCTTTGGTCTGCAATTTCTGCCAACAAATCGTTCTTTTCTTTTCTAAGGGTTTCAGTGGTTTTCTTATGATCAGTAACTGCGGCCACTAAGTCTTCTCTAGTGCGTTCAGATTCTTCTAGTTCTAAGATCAAGGAATCCCTATCTTCCGCAAGACTACAAAAGGCAGTAATTAAAACATCAGCTAAACACATGAGTTTTTTTGGAGAATAGGATTTCATATTTTTTTGAATATCCCTGAAGCTTAGCTATTCGTTGCCATTGTCTTCATCATTATCTGATTGAGCCATCAAAGCAAGCGTTGAGTCATATCCAATCTCCTCGCCTTCAACTGCTATCGTGGAACTATTATCAGTATTAGATTTATCTTGTTTTACTTGTGTAGTTCCCTCATAAGCTATTTGCAGAGCCTCCCATATTTACTTAGCAGTGTTGCATGTAGAGATTCTGTCGTACTCTTTAGGTCCCAAACCATATACCAGAATTTTCTTGGCATGAAAATTCTTTTCCACCGCTTTCTTCTCTGCTTTAGTGTATTCTTTGCTGGTTTTTTTATTGAAAATGAAAATTCATTTAGTACCTTGATTGGAACAAACGGACCATCGCAGATGACATCCCAAAGCTCACAATCCTCAGGCATGATGAAATCATGCATTCTAGATTTCCACCACCAATAGTATTTTCCATCAAACTTGGGTGGGTGGTATATGGATTGACCTTCTTCAAAATTTAGTGGAGTCGCCACAAGGATCCTTCCTAGGTGTAAGCCTGATAGGAGGAACCCGCTCTGATACCAATTGTTAGTTTGTATGAATCCACCAAATCGTGGAGTACCTGGTTCTCTACAAGTTTCTGCTGAGAGCACTTAGTAAAGCAGTAAGTAAATGAGGCAGAGAATTTTTACGTGGAAAAATCCCGCACAAAGGGATCAAAAAACCACGACCTACACTGTAGGCTTTTAACTTCACTAACTTGTAATCTTACCTATTACAAGTCACTTTACAATACTTCCGATTGCAAAGGATTTACTCAACTAACTTGTGGTACCTTTACCACAAGCCACTTTGTGACTATCCTAGTTAAAAAGGCTTTTTCTAACTTGTGGTGCTGTCACCACAAGCCACTTTGTAACTCTACGATTACAAAGACTTTTCCTTATGACTAAATCTAGTCACAATATAAACTCAACGAGTTTATGAATTTACAAGAGAATTCCTAATTAGTATGCTTCTAAGTAAGCGATTTAGGAGATATAGTAAGTACAATAACAAGGTTACAACTCAACTAGGACAACAATAATCAATCTTTTAGGAACTGGTCCGTAGTGGCATTCAACCTTGTTCTTCAAGCTTGAGAGAATGATTTTTCTGTTTTTTGCTAGAGGCTTGAATGAGAAACAAAAACCTTCCAGTGATGTTTTTGTATAAAGCCCCTTTGGTACATCTTGATCACATCACTTGAAATGATGTGAGTACTTTGTTTGGTTAGAGAATGAGTGGGCTGACAGTGTGGTGCAGTGCCGGAGAAACAGTGTCGTCAATCACTTCAGTTCCAGCTGTGTCCAAATGACTCTGTACTGCTATATAGGAACACAGGAGCATCAGGTCCTTGTTTGGTTCCTAGCTCCTGAATCTGTATCAGTTCATCTTTTACTGGAGTCCGTTAAAGTTTGCAGCAATCCAAAGTAAGGCAGGTTCCCTAACTGGTTCTGAGCAGTAAGTTTGTTAGATCATCAAAACATAAGGCAAGAGTGTTTAAGATCTATCACTATGTCATGCCTCTACTTGTTACGCACTTTTACTTGCCTTTACCTGTTACTAGACTTTACCTATCACATGCCTTTACTTGCCACATGCCTTCACTTATAACATGTCTCACTTACTATATGCATTCACTTACTACATGCCTTCACTTACTACATGCCCTTAATTCTTACATGCCCCAACATGTTACATGATCTCATTTATTAAATGCCTCTACTTGATACATGTTTTTACTTGCCATACACTTTTACTCGTTTCATGTCCTTCTCTTCTATGCTTAGTCGGATTGGGTGACTATTTGATTGGTTGTGTGCTTATGCTTTGTGGAAGTCTTGTCATTATATAAGGTAGACTAGCTCTTAGGTACTGGGTTTCCATCTTACTTTGTTTGAGTTTGTATTTCCTAGTTGAATTCCGCGTGTTTGTTTTCTTGATGCTATGTTGTGAACTTTCCCGTGCTTGGTTGTTGTAACTGATATATATATATATATATATATATATATATATATATATATATATATATATATATATATATATATATATATATATATATATATTTGGTTCGAGTTGCACACCATAGTGGTATATATATATTTGGATCAGGTTGCATGTCACAACGATATGTGTATATATATACTTATATATAAAGAGAGAGAGAGAGAGAGAGATCGGGTTGCGTGCCGCAACAGAGAAGATGTTATTCTTGGATGTTGATTTCTGTAATCATATTGTGTTTGTGAGACTGAGAAGTGATGATATTCAGGGGCCTTTTGTCATTTATATTCTTGTTTCAATTATTACGTAATTATTCGTGTCTCTATTTGTTCTTTTTGTTTATCATCTGCACAGATAAAATAATAACTGAGTATCTTTTAACTTAAAACCCTCGTTACTACTTCACCGAGGTTAGTCAAGATAATTACTGATTACATGGGGTTAGTTGTACTCATACTACACATCTGCACCTTGCGTGCAGATCTTGGAGTTGCGTAGCTGTGGAAGACGAAGCATTGCATTGACGATGTACCGACGTTCTAGATTCAAGCTACCTCTTGTTTATGGTAGTTTAAGATTTCAATTTTGTTTATGTAAACTTCAAATAGATATTGTATTTATTCTTCATATCGATTTTGTAAGACTAAATCATAGCGGCTCTTGACTTGTACAACCAGTCCTGGGATATCGTATAGGTTTTAGTTATTTTCATTCTTATTGTTATTTTTCCTTTACTTGAGTTAGCTTATTCTATGTTTGGCTTACCTAGCACTGGAGTTAGGTGCCATCACGATTAGTTGGATTATGGGTCGTGACAAGTTGTATCAGAGCTCTAAGTTCATAGGTTCTACGAGTCATGAGCAAGTGTCTAGTAAAGTCTTGTAGATCGGTATGATGATGTCCATACTTATATTCGAGAGGCTACATGGCATCTTGGAAACTTCCTTTCATTCTTTCCTTATCGTGCGTCTTTGTTTCAGCTTGGAGCCTATATCTTCGATTTCTTTCTATTCACTCGTATGTGATGTTGCGCACTCGTTATCAGCTATGCAACAACGGCTAATGATGTTGCAGATGGACTACGAGAGGCTATGGATGCTTGATCATTGTCTTAAGGTGTTATCCAGTCTTACATGTAGATGTGTTAGTATATCTTTCAGTTATTTGTGAGATGAAGCGAATTCTTGTATCTGGTTGACGAGTACGGACACAAAAGGATTGATTGCATAGTGGTTGTGACTGTAGTAGTGCCATGAGAGATGTCTGTCGGAGGCTAAGCAGGTGGCTCATCTCCTATGAGAAGATTTGAGGTTGTGTGTTTCGTATGAGCCTTCTATTAAGCGGAATGCATATACTACCATTTTGGAGGGCTTGAAGAAGTTCGTGTGACTGTCACAAGGATAAATATGAACTTGGCAGAGTCTTTTGAATGTTTTATGACTGGTATTATAGGAGTTTGTGAAGTATTAAGTTAATTAGCAATGCGAGATCGGGGCAGTTATAAAGGATGGGTACTAGGGGTTACAAAAGCGATCAAGCCCGCCCAGGTTCCCCAATAGCAAAAGCGATAACCAGTTCGCAAATGCGAACATGGAATCCCCCAGCCCACCTCGCAAATGCGAACAGTGTCTCGCATTTGCGAGACCTGTAACATCTGCTCGGCACTAACAACTATGGAACATGACCAAATCAATCCGAAACGCGTCTAAAACTCACCCGAGCCCCTGGGGCTCCGCACGAAACGTACACACAAGTCTAAAAATATCATATGAACTCACTAGCGTGATAAAAATACCAAAATAACATCTGTAACCACAAACCGGACAGCAAAACACATGAGATTTCACAATGAACTCAATAGTCGCTAGAATCACAACTAAGCGTCCGATTCCTATCAAACCAACTCGGAATGGCACCAAATTTTGAGATAAGTTCCAAATGACAAAACGAACCTATTCCAAGTCCCGAAACCAAAATCTAAACCTGATACTCATAAAGTCAACCCGCGGTCAACCTTAAGAAATTTCTAAATCTTCAAATTGCCAACCTTCGATGAAACAAGCCAAAATAACCTAGAAACCTCCGAATTCAATTCTGGGCATACGCCTAAGTCTAAAATCACCACAAGAACCTATTAGAATCCTCAAAACACTGATCTGGGGTCGTTTTTACTAAAGTCAAACTTCGGTAAATATTTCTAACTTAAGCTTCTAAACCAAGAACTAATGAATCCAAGTCATGCCGAAACTTTCCCGAAATGAAACCAACCATCCCCGCAAGTTATAAAACCACAATTACATATATGGGAATCTTTAAAAGGGAAAGGCTCAAATAAACAAAACGACCGATTAGGTTGTTACATTCTTCCATTATTAAACAAACGTTCATCCTGGAATGAGTATAGAGTTATACTTGAAGTACCAAAAAGATAAGGATAACAGATCCACATATCATGCTCGGTCTCCCAAGTCACCTCCTCGACCGGTTGACCTCCCTACTGAACCTTTATCGAAGCTATGTTCGTTGACCTCAACTTTCGGACATGCCTCTTCAATGTAGTCAACCGCTCCTAAACGTAGGTCAAATGCTTGTCCAATTGCACGTAGTCGAAATCTGATACATATGACGGATCATCATAATACTTCCGGAGCATGAAAACATGGAACGCCGGGTGAACTCCTTATAAGCTGGGTGGCAATGCAAGTCTGTAGGTCACCTCACCCACTTTCTCAAGGATCTCAAAAGGCCCAATATACCGAGAGCTCAACTTGCTCTTCTTCCCGAACCTCATCACACCCTTCATGGGTGAAAATCTTAGTAGAACCCTCTCACCCACCATGAATGCCATATCACGAGCCCTCCGATCAGCATAACTCTTCTGACTGGACTGCGTTGTATGAATTCGATCCTGAATCAACTTCACCTTCTCCAAAGCATCACGAACCAAATCTGTGCCCAACAACCTAGCCCGCGCAGACCAGCCAACCAGAAAACGATATCGCCTCTCATATAAGGCCTCGTAAGGAGTCATTTAGATGCTCGACTGATAGTTGTTATTATAGGTAAACTCTGCAAGCGGTAGAAACTGATCCTATGAAATCTTGAAATCAATAACACGGGCACATAACATGTCCTCCAAATATCTGAATAGTACGCTCGAACTGTCCGTTTGTTTGGGGATGAAATGTCGTACTCAGCTCAACTTGTGTGCCTAACTCACGTTATACGACTCTCTAGAAATGAGATGTGAACTACGTGCCTCGATCGGAGATGATAGACACCAGCACACCATGAAGGTAACAATCTCACGAAAATAAATCCGAGCAGTTGCTTTGAAGAGTAGGTAGTCATGACTAGAATGAAGTGTGCAGACTTGGTCAGTCTGTCCACAATAACCTACACAACGTCAAATCTCCTCAAGGTCTATAGGAGTCCAGCCACAAAATCCATGGTGATATACTACCACTTCTACTATGGAATATCAAGCCTCTGAAGTAAACCACCTGGTCTCTGATGCTCGTACTTAGCCTGCTGATAGTTCAAACACCGAGCCACAACCCCATAATATCTTTCTTCATTATCTCTACTAGTAGTGTTGGTTCAAATCATGGTATATCTTCGCTACGCCCGGATGAATGGAATACCGCGAACTATGGGCCTCTTCAAGAATCAATTCACGCAACCCATCCATATTCGGTACACATATCTGACCCTGCATCCTCAACACCCCATCATCACCAATAGTCACCTCATTGGCATCACCGTGCTGCACCATGTCCTTCAGGACAAGCAAGTGGGGATCATCTTACTGATGCACCTTATTGTGCTCAGACAAAGAAGACCGTGAAACCACACAAGCAAGAACCCGATTAGGCTCCGAAACATATAACCTCACAAACCTATTGGCCAAAGCCTGAACATACAAAGCTAACGGTTTATACCCAACTGGAATAAAAACAAGACTACCCATGCTCTCAACCTTCCTACTCAAAGAAAAAGACACCACATTGGTCTTTCTGAAATGATAAAGAATGGTGATATCATGGTCCTTTAGTAGATATAACCACCTTCGTGCCTCAAGTTTAGATCCTTTTGCTTGAATAAGTGTTATAGACTCTTGTGATCCATGAACACCTCACATGGCACGCCGTAAAGAGAGTGTCTCCAAATCTTCAGCACGTGAACAATGGTTGCCAACTCCAAATCATGTACTGGGTAGTTCTTCTCATGCGGCTTCAGTTGATGCGAAGCATAAGCAATCACTCCACCATATTGCATCGATACACACCCAATGCCAATCCGTGAAGCATCACAATAAATTGTATAAGAAATCGATGCTGAAGGCAAACCAGAACTGGAGTTGTGGTCAAGCCAGTCATGAACTTATGAAAGCTCTCCTCACACTCGTTAGACCATCTGAATGGGCCACTCTTCTGAGTCAATCTAGTAAAAGGAGCTGCGATGGATGAAAGCCCCTCCATAAAATGGCGATAATACCCAGCCAAACATAGAAAACTCCGTATCTTAGTAGCAGAAGACGGTCTAGGCCAACTCTGAATTGCCTCCACCTTCTTCGGATTCACCTTAATCCCCTCACTAGACACCACGTGGCCCAAGAATGCCACTGAATCAAGCCAAAACTCGCACTTGGAGAATCTAGCATATAGCCTCTTCTCCCTCATAGTGTGGAGCATGATCCTTAAGTACTGCTTATGATCCTCCTGGCTGCGAGAATACACCAATAGGTTATCGATGAACACGATGACAAAGGAATCAAGATATGGCTGGAACACGTTGTTCATCATGTTTATAAAGGTTGTTGGGGTATTGGCCGGCCCAAAAGACATCACCAAAAACTCATAGTGATCATAGCGGGTCCTAAAATCCGTCTTCGGAACATTTGGAGCCCGAATCTTCAACTGATGATACCTCGATCTCAAATAAATCTTCGATAATACCCTAGCACCCTGAAGGTGATCAAACAAGTCATCAATATGCGGTAGTGGGTACATGTTCTTGACGGTAACCTTGTTCAACTGCCTGTAGTTAATACACATCCTCATAGAGCCATCTTTATTCTTTACAAAAAGAACTGGAGCACCCCAAGGCGATACGCTCGATATGATGAAACCTTAACAAGCAACTCCTAAAGTTGTTCCTTTGATTCCTTCAACTCTAATGGTGCATGCGATATAGTGGAATAGAGATGGGCAGTCAATACCAAAATCAATATTCCTATTAGGCGGCATGCCCGATAGGTCTGCTAGAAACACATATGGAAGATCTCTCACTACAGGAACTGACTTAACGGTATGAGTATCAGCACTGACAACCCTCACAAATGATATATATGCCAAGCACCCCTTCTCAACCATCCACTGTGCTTTTAGAAAGGACACCACCCTACTAGGAACATGAACCAATATAACTCTCCACTCCAGCCTCAACAACCCTGGCATAACCAATGTCACGATCTTAGCGTGATAATTTAGAATAACGTGATATGGTGACAACCAATCCATGTCTAATATTACGTCAAAGTCCACCATATTGAGTAACAGAAGGTCAACCATTGTCTCAAAACCCTAATAGTGACTAAACACGACCAATAGACGCGATATATCATAATAGAATCCCTAACAGGCGTAGACACATAAACATGGGCACTGAAAGAATCACGAGACATATCCAAATATGAAGCAAAATATGACGACATATATGAATACGTGGAACCTGGATAAAATAAAACTGATGCATCTCTATGATATACCGGAATAATACCTATGATGACAACATTTGATGCAACAACCTCAGTCCTACCTGGAAAAACATAGCGACATTCTTGGTATCCCCTTCTAGGACGGCCTCTACCCGCCTATCCTCCACCCTGGCTGGATGTGCAGGTGGAGTAGCAACTGGAGCAGCAACTATAGCCTGTAAACCATGTGGAGGTGCACCCATGCTAGGTCTGGGGCAGTCCCTCACCATATGCTTAGCATCACCACACTCAAAACAACCTCTCTGCGGGCGTGGTTGCTGGAATTGTATCTAACCGGCCGACTAGAATGACCGTTGTAAGCCTGAAGTGTAGACTGAACTGGTCGACTGATAAAACCTCTTCCATGACGAGCTGATACTGCAGAGCGGGTATCACTAAACCCTTCAAAATCTCGAGGCTTATTGGCCTCCATATCCTCCCTCTCCTGGCCACGCATATGCTCTAACCTCCGAGCGATCTCCATAACATGCTGAAATGGAGTATCAGTCTCTAACTCTCGTTCCATACCGAACCTAAGACCATAACTGAGCCCCTCAATAAATCTGCGAACTCGCTCTCTGACTGTAGAAACCAAAGCGTGCGCATGAAGAGATAGCTCACTAAACCTCATGGCATACTCGAACACGGTCATAGTCCCCTGATGCAACTGCTTGAACTTTATGCGCAACGCATCCCTGATGGTCTGTAGAACAAACTCCCTCAAAAATAGATCAGAAAACTGAGCCCAAGTGAGTGGTGCCGCATCAACTGGCCTACTCTCCTCATAAGCCTGCCACCATCTATATGCCGACCCCGTCAGCTGGAAGGTAGTAAAGTTGATCCCGCTCACCTTCACAATGGCCATGATGTGGAGAAAACGGTGGCACTAGTCTAGAAAATCCCGTGTATCCTCAGAAATTGCGCCACTAAAAGTAGGAGGAAAATACCTCTTGAACCTCTCAAGCCTCTTATGCTCCCCCTCTGATGCCACTGGCCTAACCTCAGGTTGAACCGCGATAACGTGTTGTACCGGCATAACACCCAGAACCTGATCAACATGGGCCCGCTGCTCTGGAGTGCGGGTAACGGGAGTCTGAGCTCCTCCCCCAACCTGAGAAATAACAGGTGCAACTGGGATCAATCCCGCTTGAGCTAAAGTACCGAACATGCTCAGGAAATGTACCAAAGTCTCCTAAAGTCTTGTGGTAGCAACAGGCGTCTTAGGTGCCTGCTCCCCAATCGGAGCTACTGGTGGCTCCTCCGCTGCTGCTCTGGCAGGTGCTCTAGCTGTAGCACGTTCACCTCCTCGGCCTCTACCTCGGCCCCAACCTCTCGCGGCTCTAGCAGTGCGGGTGTCTGCTCAGCTGATCCTATAATGCGTGTCCTCACCATCCGTGAGAGGATAGAAAGACAAAGGCTCATATTCCAAAATCAACAAATCCGCACGATGGGAAATGAAAGAAGTGAAATTTCCTAATAGTTTTGTAGGCTCTCGAAGATAAGAACATACGTCTCTATACCAATACGCAAGACTCTACTAAACTTGCTTATGATTCGTAGTACCTATGAAACCTAGAGCTCTGATACCAACTTGTTACGACCCCAAAATCTGACATTTAGGATCGTGATGACACCTAGTCTCTAAGACTAGGTAAGCCTAACACATGCTGAGATTTAAAAGAAATAAATAACGTAGCTACTAAATTAAACTAATAAATGACATAATGAAGCTGAAACTGATCAATAGTCATACATTCCCAAAAAGAACTGGAGGGCCCCAAGGTGAGACACTCGGTCTGATATAACCCTTATCAAGCAACTCTGAATGAGTAGCTATTCAGGAGGTTGTTTATTTATGAATAGGTAGCTATTCCTTCTCACATACACATCATCACCGGATTATAGTTCTTTGTTTTTTCTTTAATGGCACCATTAATAGAATTTAACCCAAAACAGAAAATAAGTTAAAAATGAGTAAAGGAGATTGTCCGGCTCGAGAAAGAGGTAAAAAAACTCATTAAAAATTTTAGTTTCACTTTTATACATTCGTATACACTGGTATATATACAATTATATAAAATTATACACATTTACACAATATATATTTATAATGTTTAGATAATGTTTACATTGTATAAGTGTGTATAAATAATGATTATACGCGTTTACAAAGAAAATACCTTTTAACCAATACTACACCTTATTTTCAACACTAAAATTACCATAGAAGAAGAAGAAGAAGAAGAAGAAGAAGAAGAAGAAGAAGAAGAAGAAGAAGAAGAAGAAGAAGGAGAAGAAGAAGAGGAGGAAGAGGAGAAGGAGCAGGAGGCAAAATCCACCAAATACCTGTAAACAATATATCAACCTGGTATAATAGTGTATAAAGAGTATTTATACATTATTATACAATATTACACATACAAATGAATTATATCAATGGAGCTTCACAATTTCTTCTTCGTCCTTAAGCCTTTTCTGAAATTTAACTCTAATCTAGCTCAAATCTGCCTCAAATTACTTCAAATTTTGTTTTGAAATACTTTTGATATTTAAAATCAATTAGAACATCACCTAATGATGTTTCCAAGCAAACCCAACAACCCGTATTTTGAAATTAATCTCAAATCTTATATATGAGCTTGTCTTTCAAACTCAAAATCTCATGTATGGTTCAAACTTAAAACTTTAGCTTTTCAATGGAGTTTTTTTAATCAGTCAAATTTCATATCTGAGAAACTTGAGCTTCAAGGATAGAGGTTTTCTGATTGTATACACTGAAATGAAAGAGAATACCAAAAGCAGTAGCAAGTTTGCGGCAAGTTGCCGAATTCGTCACCCAAGGCTTCAAATATTTATCAAAGATGCAGCTTCACACTTGGAGTTAAAGTGGACATAAGCTTAGTGGGCTATGGATATGGAGGAATTTGATATTTAATGTTGATAAACGCATTTTACCTGGTTTTAAATGTATAACTCTCTTCGTAAAAGCATAAATATTATCATGTTTCTTTCGTATTTTAACTTGATTGCACATGAAATGTTACAAGAAGAATTGGTGCAAAAGCAATAAGATTTCGAGAAAAGAAAGCACGTTACAAAAAAAATGGAATTATATAAACTTCATCTGCCGCAACAAAGTGGCCACAACCAGATCCAAGAATAAAAGAATCTTTCATAATCAAAACAAGCAGCTATAACCAAGCCAACTTGTTATGATTTGGTTATAAAAGCATACTTCGGCGAATGAAGAAAGCGCTGGGGAAAGGAGAGCTCATCAAACAATTGAATCCATTTCAGAGCTTTTCCTTTTAATTTCAGTCAGTTGTTTAGTTCTTTTTATTTTTGCCCAGTCATTACAATGACTTTTGTTTCTAGTTTCTAATAAATTTTAGCTTTGAAAATTACTCTATATCTTGCTTTTAATTAAATAGGGGAATTATTCTTTCTGAATATTTCCTTTTATTTTCTTATCTAATGGACAAGAATATTTTCGTTAGCAATACTAGCTTCAGTATGGAGTAACTTACCATATATTGGGAGAATGACAGATCTTAATATTTGTATATAATAGTAGATATTATTCCTTAATTTCACATGCTTGAGCTGAAGCTTTCTATTCAGATTTTTTTTGCTTTATAGTTAGATGTTATTTGATTTGTTAACATCTATCTAATTCGTATTACTAATTCTGTAATCGAGATAGGCAAAAGAAGTAATATAGTTAATTTTGGTATTGGTAGATATAAAATTATATATAGTGACATCTAGCTCTTATATATTAAAATTGATTATACACTTATTTGTAATTGAGAGAGACGAATAGTGCAGTAATCAGCGATAACAAGTGGGGCAACCGAAATGGACTTACTTTAAAAGAGCATGTTTTAGTTCAAATATATATTTCTCGTTTTTGATATTACTATTTTTACGAATAATTTGTAGAGTGTAATTAATTGTTCAACTCAGAAATAATATAGAAATGTAATCGTGAGACATATATACGTTTGACGTGCCAAGAAATTGAAGAATAAATATATCTACTATATAATAAAAATATTAAGTGAAGTCAGGTTCCCAACACTTTTATATTATATTTGTGAAAAATAAAAATATTTTCTATTGCTCTATTCATAAGATGTTCGTCAGTTAGCCCACAACTTAACTCTTTCTGATTTTTCTCAAATAGTAATTAAAGCAAGAAACATTCGTGGAAATAGATAAACCAATCTTGTGGATTCGACATCTTTCTATACTATTATTTGGCAGGTACGAGTTAAATTTTACATATGTCAGACACTTACCAAATGTTGGGCTAAAGAATGAAGAGATTCTTTCATACAACCTAGACCAAACCGGGTTAGAAGCAAAAATATGAGACTAATTTGATTGGAAAATTGGGCCAACAGATAAAGAGTGTAATTTTTTTGAGAATAATTTTAAACTATTTCCTATATGATGGATCATTTAGGCCCTTCTCCGTTTTTATAGAAAAAATTATTTTGACTTATATATCTATCGAAAAAAATATTACTTTGATTTAAAGACAAGTAATATAAATCCAATCTTATGGAGTTTTGATTTCCATCTCCTTTACTTACTAGTTCCCATTACATCTCGTAACTTCTTTGCGCAACAAGACAGAAAAAATTAAAGAGCAAAAAACTCTTTTATGCTTATTTATTTAAAAACTCTATTGTTTAACTACATCTCAAAAGTTGGCTAAGTATTGAACCGCTTTTTTGTGATTTAATTACCGAAATTAGGATACTAATCTCAACTTAGAATTTAAAGTTATATTTTTCCATATTTGATTATTGATATTAGCTGATATTGGTATAAATTTTATATTAAATCGTGCTATTAGTTACCCCACATCAGATGTAGAATTATAATCTTGTCCAGAACCAAACGGCCCCTACATAACTGTTCAAAAACTGGCGTTTTTACCTATCTAGTCCCTAGTAAAGCCAAATTTAAGGGCCAAACTGTCATTTGACTCACTAATTCCAAATTACACCATTAATTACGTAGCTCAATATAAAACACAAAAAGATCAGTGTACATTTTTGCTGACAAATACACCCCGAGAACTTGTGCTCTAAATCTAAGCAATTCTCCTCTGTACTTTGGTCCTAAAGAGAGAAATTGACAGATAAAGTTTGAGTTTTTCTCGTTCTTTTGCTATTAAGGTGTGTTTTTGCTGGCATTAAAGTTTATATAGCTTTTTTTTTTTGGGATTTTCTGTTCTGGGTGTATGTGTTTAGATTCAAAGCCTGAACCTTTTTTCTTTTCTGGGTTCTTACTGATTGCTATACTTAGGGTTATGGAATGAATTTTTTTTAGCACATTGTTTGAAATTTTTTCTCTGTGCGACGTTGTCTGAATCTTTTTTTTGTTTTTTTATTTTCTTCTATTGAGATACAGAGAACCCCAAATTTGCTTGAAAAGATAAATTATTAAGTATAGAATGGATATATTAATTAAATCTTCTTTGCTTCTTTTATTTTTAACCCTTTCCCTTTTATTGATGGTGGCTTTATTAAGCTAAAGTTGGTCTTTAGAGGAAATATATAGGTATAATACTTGCTCGAATTGAGATGGCAATGCGGGTCTCCAATTATTTTCTCTCTATTTTATATCAGATTTTGAAGTTCTGTAAGCCTGCTGCTAACCAAAAGATGATATCTTGCCTTTAATCGAATTCAAAAGATAAAAAAGAGATGTTAATGCCTGGCCCCCTAACTGATATCTCCCCTGTGTATGATAAATGGTTGTGTAGGTAGCAGGTCGTAGAATTATAATTAGGTATGAAGTCGTCTTTGAGAGTCTGCGGCATGCAGATCTTTCACTAGTTAGTGAATGTTATTAATAAAACGGCTTTGTGTTGTTAAGCTGTTCATGAATTTGGTGAAAAGTTTATTACTTTTGTTTCTTACAGGTGGTTTTCCTTGTTATTTTGCTCAGCACATCATCGATTTAGGTTGATGATATTTCTTGGGTTTTAATATTTTGCAGATTGTGGTTCTTGAGGTTCCTTAACTTATATGCTGGAATATGAGCACTACTCCGAATAAAAGACCACATGAGGATGGTGGAAATGTTAGTGGTAGTAACCGCAGTCACTCTTCTTCTCCAACGTACTACCAGGATGACTCTGGTAGAATGATCAAGCTGACGAGTGATGGAAAACTGGAATTTATTCGCTCCGTTGATGTAGGCCCAGATGGTCGAATGCCGAAGATTCGACGCTTCGTATCACGGGATTCGGATAGAAGATCTCCTGAGCTACCAATGTACCGTGTTTCATCATGTCCAAATGTTCCAAATGTTTCACATCCTGATCATTCTGTTGCTTTAGATAACAGATTGCAGCCCAAGGAAAATAACAAGGTTGAGAATTGTGATACAAAAAGTGAATTAAGGGACAAGGACGATAGATTTGAGAAGAGGGCTGATGATGGTAAGGACATTAAACATGATAGGGATACTTTACCCGAATATAAGGGAGATGTGAAGGCTGATAAGGACAGGTTTAGTGGGGTGAGTTGGAAGGATTCTAAAGAAGAAAACACGGGCAAAAGATATCTTGATGTTCCTGCTGGGAACGTGGATCCATGGAATGCGTCAAGAACCCATGGTGCTGCTGAGGTAGGAAAGGAATTCTCAAACGATAACAGGGATTTTGCTCAAGTGCGTGAAGCTATTGGTGAAAACAAGGTGGATTTTATAGACAAAGATAAAGATAGAAAAAGGAAAGAAGGGAAGCACCGGGAAGGGGGAGATAGGGATAAAGAAAGAAATGATCGTCGGAATAATTTACAACTAGGGAATAGCAGTTCTGATAACAAGGAGTTGCTTAAAGAGGTAAGGGAATCTGAGCGGCGGGAGAAGGAAAGAAGAGATATTTCAAAGGATAAGGACAAACCAAAGGACTGGGAAAAGGACAATGTGAACAGGGAAGTGTGGAATGGAGCGGAGAGAGAGGTTTCACAGAGTGAAAAAAAAGTGGTTGATGTTCCTGGAAAAACAAATGAGCTGGGAAATTCAACAGTGGAGCTGAAGAAACAGAAAGATCATGATAGCTGGAAAAATACTGACAGAGATGGAAGTGAGAGGAGAAAGGAAAGAGATACTGATTTAGAAGGAGAGAAGCCTGAGAAACCTGGCACGCATCATGATAAAGAATCAGAGGGGGAAGCAATGGACACTGAAGGAGGTGGAGAAAGAGAAAGAGAAGCTCTTAATTGTGGAGTTCAGCAGCGCAAAAGGAGGCCAAGAGGGAGTCCTATGGCCAACCGTGATCCTCCTTTTAGGTCACACACTCATGAAAATGAAGGGTATGCCTTTTCCTTTGCTGATTGACTTGACGTTTTCTGATTCTTTACCTATAAATGGTGAGCCATAGGCAATCTACAGTCGGCCGTCAGAGTAATGGACCATTGCAACTATAGATAGATGTCATGGCCCCTGTTTGCTACAATCCTCGAGTTCGAGGTCTTTAGATCGGTTGAATGTTAGAGAATATATGTCTAGATTCATATAGGACTAGATTCAATCAAACAAGGAAAATATTATAGAACTTAATAAAGAAAAAAATTAAGGAACTATTATAGAATATTCCGTAGGATACCTTGTGATATTTTGTACTTAATTATAAAATATTTGCTTATCTTATTAGCGTAGAGCATGGTGACTTGCCATATCATGCGTAACTTAAGCTTCTTAGAGGTCCTCTTGTACATTGTTGATCAACTAAGTCAATAAAATGTTTTCTTTTTCTTTTCTTGGACTTTCATATAGTTCCACTTATTGGTGGACGGCCTAACGCCACCTGCCGGTCTATGTCTTTCTTCTTTTCCTTTTGTTTTCGAGTGACCCATACCCTCTTCTCATCCACAATCAACGTCGACTCCTCTAACCTCTTTTCTCGGCTACCAACAATTTTCCTCTTCTTTTCTAGTGCGCCACTCCTCTTGTTCCAGTGGTCCCTGGACCACTGTGACTTTGATCTATTGCTACTCATTTCTCCACCGCTCCTCTCTTCTGCGACCGGCATCATATCACTATGGAGACTGGCACCTGATACCCTCCTCTAGACTTGGCATTTTTGGTCATTGTTTTTGCTAATTGAAGTTGCTGAGGATGCCTTAGAGATTTGCAATAGTATACCTTTTTCGCAATTATAGAGAATAGATTCTTTTTTGGCCCTTGGGCTTTGATTCAACATCAGAGGTTGTTTAACACTAGATGTATTGGCGGCGCATGTCACGTTTCAAATCCTGTTGGGAGCTAGGCATGGATTTAAATGGAGAAGGATAAAGGGACCCATTATCTACCGAGTTTTGAAGCGTAGTCGGTGGGTTTCTCGGTTATAAAAGAAAAGATAGGTTCTTTTTTGTATTTAATACAAGAAGCACATTTTTACGCTGTGTAATCATCAGTGACTATTTGGAGGAAAGAATTCCAACATTGCTTTTTCTTTTTTGAAGAGAAAAGCTATACAAACCGCTTTTCTTTCTCTTTTCTCTTTTGATAATGGTGGCGTCCGAGCCAGCTCGGCAATTCCAGTGGGTACCTACTACTTTCCACCAACACAAATACCGGGTATCTGCTACTTTCCAACACTACTTCTCTTTTTTTGTGATTCTACACTATTCCACCCACATTGAGTTTAGGGTGTGTGTTCAATGTTAAAAAAGTAAGTAGTGTTATACTTCTTCAGGAAAAAAGTAAGTAGTGTTATATGTCTCTACATTTAGAAATGGCTGAATCCATTG
This sequence comes from Nicotiana attenuata, assembly GCF_001879085.1. Taxonomy (NCBI): domain Eukaryota; kingdom Viridiplantae; phylum Streptophyta; class Magnoliopsida; order Solanales; family Solanaceae; genus Nicotiana; species Nicotiana attenuata. The sequence continues at coordinate 491,694 of NW_017670573.1, read as the reverse complement.
AACTTGAATAAAATAGTATTATGTAGGATACATTAGGATATTATTATGTATTTAATTATAGAATATTTATTTACCTTTATTAGCATAGATAATGTTACCTACCATATCATCTGTAGCCTTAAAACTTCTATATAAGGAGCTCCTCTTGTATATTGTTAATTGACTAAGTCAATAAAAAGTTTCTTCTCTTTTTACAAGAACAAAAAGGAGATGTCACATGTCATTTCCGGGAAATCTGAGATATTTATAGTCAAATAAGTGTAGTAATAATCCTGTCTGTCTTTTGAGTAATCTCAGTCGAGAAAAACATTCCAGAATGGGCATGAATATGATGGCTGTATCTTTTGTCAATCTTTTCATTAAGAATTGTTGCCATATTTTAACTGTGTCTTTCCCTGTTAAACCCTTTGATATCCAAGCTCTTCAAGTAATCCTGATTTTCACCTTTTTTTGGTCATTTGATCATCTTTTTATAAAAAGAAGTCAGCAGGTCAAGAAGGTATCCGGAACCCAACATCAAGTTTCCAAGATCCCTAGAAACATCTATAAGGCGTAATTAAGAATTGTGAATTCAAAATTTTCAGATCCTTTATAATGTTCAGCTGTGCCATTTCTTAATCGCAGAGAGGGGCAGCGATAAAATGCTGTTATAAGAGCAATGTTGTATTTAAGGGGAAAGCTTTTCAATTTTCTACATTAATAAAGTTATTACTTTATCAACAAAATTACATTGTTGTTGCTATTGTTTCTCTATTGCTCCATTTTTTACGTTCTTGAGCCGAGGGTCTTTCGGAAACAGTCTCTCTACCTTCATAGGTAGGGGTAAGGTCTGCGTATACACTACCCTCCCGAGACCCCACTTGTGGGATTCCACTGGGTTGTTGTTGTTGTACTTTATCAACCAAAAAAAATGTTTTTAAAACCACCTTTATGCAGCTTCATCTATATTCTTCCATTTAATCCCGAAAAGCTTGATCAAAAAGTTTATTATGGCTTTAGTCAGACTTGCCAGTTTGGGTAATTGGGTGTTAATCACATCTATCATACTTCAAATTCAGTGACTTATTTGGTTTTCAGGACTCAGTTTGATTGACAATTATCTTTTTCTCAGGTCTTGTATGGTTATTTACTAAAAAATTAAATGTAAAGACTGAACTAGATTTGATAATTAAAGGGTGATATATGTGGTCTAAGTAATGTGTTTAATTCATTTTCTTGTCTAGCAACTAATAAATTCACTAATTTGAGTTTAAACTTCCTATAATTTATTTATCCTGATAAGTTTGATTTAGATGCACATAAATCTCTTTTTGTTGATGTGTAGTGTAACTCTTCTTCTGTTTTCTTTCTGTGCAGATCTCAAGGTAAGCTGGTAAAAATACTTGAAGTGGTCTCAAGTTTGTATGCAGAGGAGGGAGTTGTTCTTGGCATTCATATTTGCAGACTTATTTGACTCTGAAAGTTGCTAAGTTAACAAATAAATGACCTTGATCCCATCTTTTATTGGTTGTGATAGTTTCCTCGTTAGGAATTGATGCTCTTTTGGCCGTCATTCTTCCAGATTTGCCAGCTGTTTCTGCCTTAGGTTGCTAGATATGCCTATATGCAAAATCATATGCTCACATGTTCCTGCTTCTTCATCCTCTTTAATATCTTAACTGCTTTCAGCGTCTGTCTGCATTACATGAATCTCCTTCGACAAATGTGTTATACTCGAACCATCTTGAATGACTTGTTGGTCATCACTTTTCCAGTATGCAGAGAAAGGAACTCTATAGATGTCATTCTTTTGTTTCTGCATCTCAGTTCTCATGTGGGCATGTAGTTTTCTTCTTTTTGGCTGTATACTACTGATTGCTGGTGTATACTTTGGATTGTGAACTGCAAACTTCTTGCCATTTGTTTGAATCCATATAACCTTTGTCACTGCTGATGGACCAATCTCTCTTTTTAAGTGATGCACTGGACCAATCTCTCTTTTTAATGGACAAAACAATCAGTAGTTTGTGACCAAATTAGCACGATGATACAACTGGAAACCAGGCCCCTCCAGGATTAGAAGACAATCTTGCTTGAAATGCTTTGAGTCATTTAAGATTAAATAAATTTCTCTCCTTGAATTGAAGTCTTTCTTATACAAAAAATTCCGTGCCACATGTTACATATTAAGTTCTCTTTTAATAATATTCATCTAAAAGGTCGTTCATTTTATGCACTTTAAATCAAGGGACCACTAGCTGGATTGAATAAAGCCAATCAACATCGTCAAGCTTTTGCTCTTTCCTTTTATAGATAACCCACTTTTTTTTAAAAAACTTGTCTCTTGTATCCCTCTTCCATGTTCATCATATTGAGCTCTAGATTAGAGAGGAAGAATTAGTTTGACACAAATATCATTCTGATGTAGTCGGTATAATATTAGTGCTTTTCCAATTATCCATATTGGCAATCTACAGTTAGTCCTGAAAGATTTGTTAGAGAAAAACTAAAAAACAATTATACACGAAATTTTGCCCAGTAGTTAGCTAAAGAATTCATCAAAACAATGATAAGGCGAAATTATTTTTGAGGCACTGAAAGCCAGGGGTGGGTACTAGGGGAAGCAGATAAGAGACAAAAGGATATAACTTTCCTTTAGAACCAAGTGATGAGTGATGACATTGTCTTTGAGATTAGTGCTTCTCTTCTATCCGTTCTTCTTTTACGTTAGGGTCTTTAGCTTCTCACTTTCTTGCATGCAAATTTTAACCTGACCACCTCACTCCCCTATTTTCAATTTGGTATAGCTAATTATGTCAATGGAGTCTGAAAATCTTAAAAGTAATGCGAACAAGGACTTCTAGTAATTGATGATATGATTATCTATTTATGTGAGAATATGACTTCTTCTTGTGTTTTTTCCTTTTACATAGAAGGGTGAGTTGCATTGATCTTTTTTCTAGTTTGACGTAATTACAGAGTTCTACGACTGTACTCTTACTGCTATTTCATGACAACTTTCCTTCTGCTCAATCCCGTGGCCAAATGAATCTTAATTGAGGAATGAACGCGGCCCAAAAGTACTCCAAAAAGGGTCCATGAAAATAAATAAAATTGAAAAGGTTAAATTAGCCAGAAAGAGTAGATAATTGAGAGAAAACATTCTAATTGATCTGTAATCAAGTGAAAAGTTTTGTGAGAATATTAGCTTAACCTGAGAAAGTTAAAAGAGGCCTGAGTAGTTACTTAAGCTCAATTTGTAATCTAATGTAATGTACAATTTTTATAATGTCCCACATTGGTTGAGAGAATGTGTTGTTCTCCTTTGCATGAAAAAAGTGTTGTTCTCTTCATATAGCCTTGGGTCACCTCATGAGTTAGCTTTTCGAGTTGAGTTAGGCCCTAGGTCCATTTTCTTTACCTGCTATCAGAGCCAGACCTATCCCTATCCTTGGTTTACCCAATTTTGGGCCCCATTTGTTACTTTGTCCACGTTCCAGATGTTTAACCCTCGGCTTGCAGGAGGAGGGGAGTATTAGAGTGTCCCACATTGGTTGAGGGAATGAAATGTTGTTTCCTTATATGATTTTGTGCAATCCTCATCTCATTATTTAGCTTTTGCGGTTGAATTAGGCCCAAAGTTCATTCTAAAAAATACGTCCCGAGTATTGAAAACATGAAAGATTTCTACTTTGAATTGGAAAAGAGACAGCCATGCATTACAGTGGCTTTTCTTTTGTATTATTCAAGATTATAATTATTCTTTAGTTTTTCAAAAAAGTATAATAATCATTTCTTTACACATCAACATTTGGAAACTATATGGGTAAACCCAGGATTCTGATAATCAGCCACTTCGTGCAAAAGCCAACTTATTACTTACAGCTGTAACACATGGCGCATTTTGTGCATCTTGTAACGCATGGTATATTAGCTCTCATAAAATATCACAGATTCACATGTAATCTGTTATTTGTGGATAATTGCTACGTGTAAATTCCCATTAATGCACTGACTGCAACGTTTTAACTCTAGTAATGTCTGCTACATGTTTGTTGTGACCTGTAGTACATTGTATGCGGAAGTTGCGCATTCAATATTTGTAACGTATGCAAATGATTCTCATCTATTAGAGTCATACTGGTATATCTGCAGATCATATTACTTGTTTTGTGGAATGGTTTTATGAGTTCTATAAAACTCCTCTTTTTGAATAGTCAAGTAAAAATTCTGAGTGAATTGAACTGTTTTCTGTCCCTCCTTTGCTGCAGAGCTGATATGTCTGACGCGTTCTATGATGATAATTTCTGTATTCTCTTTTTTCTTTATGAAAAATCTTGTACTAAATAAATTTTATTAAAAAATATTTGTTGCATTTCACCTGCCATTAAAATGTTAGTCATTGTTAGGTTAGGATGCTTTTCTATTGTTTTTCATCCCTACTTGCTTGTTACTACTTCTGTACAAGAAATCAACTGATGATGGTACAAAGCAGAAGTTGCTCATAGATTAGCCGACTAAGTGGGCCCATTATCCACCGAGTTTTGAACTATGCGCCACTAGCCCTTGGGGATTTCTCAGTTATAAAAAAAATGTTGTGACTTAGTATTCCTGCTCCATATCTGAAAAATTGGTTTCCTTTGTCTTTCCAGGTAAGCATGATGTATCCACCGTCAATTATAGAGTTGGTGAGTGCATGCAAGAACTGATTAAATTGTGGAAGGAATATGAATCATCTCAAGCTGATAGAGCATCTGAGAGCTCTCCAAGTGGTCCTACTTTAGAAATTAGGATTCCAGCTGAACACGTATCAGCTACAAATCGCCAGGTAAGATTGGAATAGCAGCTGATGATTCATATACACCCTTTTTAATTTTATTCCTCATCTTCTGTTTGTGTAAATAATAGCTCTTTCAATACTCTGGTTTAAGGGTTTTCCTTTCTAATCATTGAACAAGAAAGAGGTTGGATGATTATGCGGGTGTCTCTAAATACTTTTACTCTTAACCAACTTTGAAACATTTGAACATCACTGTGCTAGCTCCCAATTACTTAGCTTCTTACATGCTAGCCATCAATCAGTGCGATGACTTCATGCTTCAGAAGTTCGCAAAGCAGGACGTCATCAGGCTTGATACAGAATCTATCTTAGTTATTGGAGTACCCTTGGTTGTTATTATGAAGTCTGAGTCCAGTTTCTTTTAAGTAAGTAGCCTTTGGTGGATTGATAAGTTAAGTGTATCTTTATGTCATGCTATGATGTTGTATATCTTAGATGTACTTGCGGTGCTTAGCATTGGACCAAGACATTTTAATACTTAAATGACTGTTGTTAACGAAGACTTACTTTCTGGACCATTGGCTTGCAGCCTTGCATTGTAAATGACGATCAAACTTGGACATAAGTGGGAGTTGCAATGTACAAGAGGTGTTAGTAGTCCCACGTCGTTTGTGGACTCCTCACTTCATGAGCTAACTTTTGGGGGTAAGTTAGGCGTAAGTTCCATTTCTTCTCATGGTATCAGAGCCAAGGTCCATCCCAATTCTTGGTTTATCCGATGTTGGGCCCCATATTGTGTTATCCACAATACAGTTTGGGCATGCGGAGTGCGTTAATAATCCTACATCATTTGCGGGGTCGGGAATTGGACTCTTTATGTGGTCTTGGGAAAAATCCTCATCTATGAGCTAGCTTTTAGGGTTGATTAGGCTCAAGGTTCATTACTTCTCAAGAGGGATTCCTTATATATGAGTCTTAGACTACGTACAATGTGGTAGTGATCATTCTCTGTTTCTAGTAAAGTAAGTATTCGTCTATCATTATATACCTAATATGCTAAGGTTTCCTATAGAGTAATCTATAATATTATTTTTAGTTAATTCAATGAATCTAGATATGTGTGAATTTAGAAACATATAACTTATTCTTTCTAACATTCAACATGCCTTCTCAAACTCTAAGTGGGGAAAAGCAATATGTGTTTGCTTATTCTGAAAACATGGAAAGAAGTTGTCAAAATCTTGCCGAGGTAGTGCAAGATCACCAAAAAGAAAACAGTGTTGGAATTCTTTCTTTCAGAAAGTTGCAGTTGCTGGTGACTGCACAAGAAAGAAAGTGCTACTTGCACTAAACGTGGGAAGGAATCTATTCTCAGTCTCTGGAAAAAGGTATGGTGTTGCGAACTTCCCGGACATCATCGTTGTAGCTTAAATTGGAAAAACAATGACAGAAGTATAATATTTTAGAGGATGTGTGGGTTTCTTTAGAGAGGAGCTGCACGAGTCATGACAGAGTGGATGGTACCGGTCGCTAGAGAGAGGACAATGCATCGTCATAGAGGTCGATGGAAAGGGGAGGGGGCCAGGAAGAGGAAAAGAATGAAGAAAAAACAGTGGCGAGGAAGGAGGTGTAAAGCCACTCACCGGTGGGTGAAAGCTACTCAAGTCTCTACCAAGATTTAGAGGCTCTGTTACCATTGACAAAAATGAAGATTACTTGCTGAATTTGATTAATTAACAAAGTATTAGAGGGGCTTCTTATATATGAGTTTCCGACTATCTACATTATAGTAGGTAATCTTCTCTGTACCTTATAAGGTACGTAATTAGTCTCTAATTACATATAGATATCCCAAGGTATCCTACATGGTATTATATAATACTGTTCTTAATTAGGTTTAATAAATCTAGACATGTGTGAAGGTAGTCACGTATAGTTTAATTTATCCTCTTAACATTCAAAAAATCTGAGTGCAGCATTATACTGTTGAATTGATGGACCAACTTTAACTCAAATTGCAAAACAAAAGCTTTTGAATTCTAATATAAGTGCACCTAGTGGCATCTTTCTCTCTCTGTCTCTCTCTCTTACGCGCATTTATGCTGGGGGCATAGGACCTGATCAAGATGCACCTTTCATCCTTTGTATGCATATTCCTGCCACTAATTCTAATATGCATCTCATCCCCACACCTACAATTCTGGCTAAGGTTACATCTGACTCCCAGTCTTATCTCTTGTGGTTGTAGTTTGGTTCTGTCTTATCATGTTATCGTAGTCATTTGAGTTCGCTATGTCATTTGCAGGTGAGAGGTGGCCAGCTATGGGGAACGGATATATACACCAATGACTCAGATCTTGTTGCAGGTTTGTCACTTATGTTCAATATTTTTGTATCACAATTAAGGCATCATGTTACAGTCCCCTGTTATGGATCTAGTTATGGGACGCTGCAAGACAAAATCAGAGTTAATATGGAGAATACTAGGAGTTTGGAAAGATGGTTTCTTTTTGCAACCTACGGTGCTGGTTCGCTAAGAGAGAACCTGCAATCTCTAGAGTTAAAGTACTCAAAGACTGGACTAATTTTCTGCATACCTTTCACTGAATTCAAATAACTTTAATTCAAACACTGGTTGATTAACCTCCCACCTAAAACTAGGAAATAACTTCCTAACACTACTGGAATGAGAAAGTGGCCTACTACTAATAACTGGTACAGGAAATATATGAAACATAACTAACAGATGCTGAAGACTCATCTACTTCCTGATATTCTTAAACTTTCCATGTGTAAACCGTTGGTAGACTAAAGGGGTACTAACATTACTCCTCTCCTTCAAATTGCGCTTGTCCTCAAGCGGGAAGTGTGGAAAACGTTGCCTGCGTAGAAGAAATAGATTTTGAGTATACCATCATGTGGTGGATTTTTTCATTTAGCTCTAGCTTCCATTCTTCCCAATCTTTTCATAACTATGATCTAGTCAAGCAAACCTATTTTTCACATAAAAGAAGATAATAGATAATTATTCTAAAGAGATTATGTTTTTGCTGAACTTCCCTTATTGTTGATTGTGCTACTGGTCTTCCCCTTTGTCTCCTGTTAAAAGAGGCAAATATATCTGCTCATATAATATCAATAACCATCAACTTATCTGCTTGTCCATTTGGTTTAGAGAACTGTTTAGCCTTTACCTCAGAATTACTTGAGAACTTACCGAAGTACTTTATTTGCACGCATAATATAGGACATTGCGACATCTATTTACTACTGTTTTTTCTTGTTTCTCCAGTTCTTATGCACACAGGTTACTGTCGTACTACTGCTTCTCCTCTTCTGCCAACCATTAAGGAGTTAAACGCTACTATCAGGGTGCTACCTCCCCAAGATTGTAAGTCTATTGAAAACTAAATCTTGCTTCGGCATTGCTATTTTTAGAAAAACAAATACATATGGTATAATGGTTAAAACTTTTCTTTTAATAAGTTGTTCTGAACTTATTTGTAGCCCCAAATTTACAATCACCTTTTATGGTCCCAAGTTTTGGTCGGGCTCTCTATCACACTTGTTTGTTAATAATTTTAGTGTGTGTTTTGGCGCTTGGAAGTTCAAACACGGGGCTAGTGAATCAACGCATTATCTGATGAGAAATGATTGGTGGCCTACTTTTAGTCATTAAATAGCTGTAAGGTGTACCTGTCTAGGAAAATAAGAACGATAAAACACCCTAGTGGTGATCCATGTAGTGGGTGCAAACCTTGGAGACCAAGGTTCAAATCCCAGCAGAAACAAAATACACTAGGTGATTTCTTCTTATTTGCCTAAGCAGAGTTACCGGTACTTGTGTTGGTGGGAGATAGTAGGTACCTGGTGCAGTAGTTGAAGTACGTGCAAGCTGGCTTAGACACCACCGTTATATAAAAAAAAGATCAATAACAAAGGAGAAAATATGTGTTCCACTTGCATAGTATCTTTTTGAAGTTATGTCACTTTACATATCTTAAGAATCATCGTGGGAAACTTATAAAGAAAATGAATCATTTAGGATAGCTACTTGTAGGCATACCCTTCTGAATGGAGCAGGATCAAGTTTTTCTTTTCATTCTCTCTTTCCTTTTGGTACTTACCTAAATCGTTGATCGGGAATCTCTCGGAAGATCTAAAATGTGGTGAAGGCCTGGAAGTATACATATTCTTTCCCGTAATTTTAACTAATTTGTCCCTTCTGGAGATTCTCTCACAGAGAGCTTTACACAGTTTTGCTCAATTTTTGTTTTTTCAATTTGCTTGATCCCATTTCATTATTTAAACTGATAAAATCCAAGCTTATGCAAGTTGACTAATTGCTGATCCCCTTCAAATGTGCATCTTATTTTCAACAGTACTAATTGATTAGTGAACGAGGAAAAAAAAGGTGCAAGTTGACAAATGGCTTATCTCCTTCTAATATGCATATTGTTTTCAACGATACTAATTGATTATGCTAAAATGGAAAAAATGTGGAGCTGCAGCATGTTCAACAATGCTTTTAGTGCATCTGAAATGCTAGGATTATTGAAGGCCATTTTCTCTGTGTTGATTATGTTTGGGACATCACAATACTTTGTCCATATAGCAATAGGCTTATTCAAAGACACCTTCAATATGACTTCTGTGAGTAAAATCATAAGTCTGTTCAGATAAGGTGTTGCATCCCGATCCGTTGCATTTCTGATGTCAGACTGCATTTGCTGTTGAATTTGCTGTAGGCTATATATCAACTCTGAGAAACAATGTGCGGTCACGTGCCTGGGGTGCTGCAGTTGGCTGCAGCTACTGTATCGAGCGGTGCTCTGTTGTGAAGGTGTGGATTGCATTCTTCTTTCCTTCCCTTCTGTTCTCTGTTTAATTCTTTTTTTTGGCTCAAAATTGTTTATATCGTCTACTTTATTTGCCAAACCTTTAGTTTTCAGATGATTTTTTTAGCTTTCTGGGATGGACTTACACTACTAGCAATTCTTGCCTGGAGTACATATCTACGTTTCTTGCTATTTTTGATTTATATATGCAAGTAAATTCCTTTTACAAGTAATGAATGTGCAGTTATATCTATGTGGAACTTTGTACTGACTCCTATACGACCTTTCTGATTATTTGTCATGCCCTTTAGAAAGGAGGTGGAACCATAGATCTTGAACCTTGTCTGACGCACTCCTCAACCTTGGAGCCTACACTTGCTCCCGTGACAGCAGAGCGCACTATGACCACTAGAGCTGCAGCTTCGGTATTATTCCACTCAAGTTGAAGTTTATTCTGCTTTGCACGTTTTTAAATATTATAAGACAAACAATATATCTTTTGCTTACTTTCCCTCTCTGGGAGCCTGAAGCTGTTTACATTGATGATGCTTAGCATTTGACTGATCCCTCCTCTTTTCTTTATAAATAGCATAATCAGCTGAGAACCATCTAGGTGGAGACTGTTGCCTCTTCTTTTCTTTATAAATAGCATAATCAGCTGAGAACCATCTAGGTGGAGACTATTGCTAAATTGTGTCTCTTCTCCATTTCTGTAGACTAATGCTAAACCCTTTTCAACACTATAGTCGCCAAACTAACATCTAACTATCTTGTCCACCCTTTTTTACTTTAAAAACGTGGATGCCTTGTCCATACAAACAGCTTAAAAGGTAAAAAAGGTAAGAGGAGGTTTGGTATGTTCATGTGAACGTGTTTTTTGCATTAAACTAATGATGCAACTGTATCTTAAAAAAATAGCAAAACTTCAAATGCTGAAACTTGAAAATTTCCACAATTTATGCCCTTCTTGGAGTTACCGGTTACTTCTATGATTGTTCGCGTAAACAGCCTAAGTACATCATAGTAGAATTCGAAAAAAAATTCTACCTTTATACATCATGTTATCATCTTATTTGCATTGCAACGGGATGCATTATGCTGAGATTACTCAGGAATAAGAGAATGAGCTCCATCGAGTTCTCGAACATTTGGCTTCTCATTAATTTGCATGAGTCACGGGAATGTTCATGGAAAACTCAATATGTCACATTTTCTCGTAATTGTGCGTAAAACTATGCAAAAGGTGATTTTAAAATGTTGAAAAGTGACTTGCTCTTGGTTTTGAGCTTCTGCTTGACCCAATGGTAATAAAGAGCTGCAAAATAACCAAAACCAACTCAAGTAGATCTTATAGTCTATTTTAGGTTAGTCATTGCAATCTGATGGTCATATCTTTTTGTTATTTATCTTTTCTTGAGGTACTGAAAGGAGAAGGAGATGTAACGCTATGCATTCTATTTTGATTAATAATCTTGGTTGTAGTGTGCTGTGGTATTTAAATTTTCCAATTAACTTAGCCTCAACTTGATTGTTGGTTCTCTCTCTCATTGTAGAATGCACTACGACAACAGAGATTTGTACGTGAAGTGACCATTCAGTTCAACTTATGCAATGAGCCTTGGTATGTTTATGATTTTCTGGATCAGCTTACTCTTGAAATAAATGGTACTTTTTTTCCTTTTCTTAAATCCAAATGACTTGTTAAGTGCAAGGACCCTTGGTATGGTACGATTTTCTGCATCAGCTCGTCCGTCAATTTTTTTCTGTTGTGATTTTCCTATTGGGTTCTGCTCATAACAAAAGGAGCTTTTTTTCTTTGCCAAAAGGAGTTATTTTTAATGCTTTTGGTATATATTTTATGAGTAACTTTTTATTCTTCGTATTTTCTAGTGGTTTATCTGAAAATATTTTTCAATATTATTGGGAAGAAGAACAAGGTAAATTTTTCTATGAAATTTATCTTCCTTTTTTTCCAATACAGTAATAGTTACAATATGTTGTTCTCTAATAAACCCTCCTCAAGACTTCCCTTCAATTTGCTTGAATGAAATTTCAATGGATCCATGAAGGCCATCTTACTATTGATTCCTGTAGTGTTCAGAGTATTGAGCATATAACTACAAGTGTGACTTTGAAGCAGTAAGATTGATTCGTCGGAGGACCATTTAGTTTTCTTTTTAACTGTATCTTAGGATGCATGGATCTGTGATTGGGACCTAAGGGTAGATAACGTCTTTATATTCTTGTGTCAAGCTCTTTCCATATGTTAGTAGGGGGGTTGTGAAGTATTGGTTGGAATATCAAGGATGAGCAATGCTACAGTATACTTGTCTTGTTCTATCCTCTGACCTTTAGTTTTGAGTCGGTAACAAAGTCGGTGGTTTGATCCATATCCTTGACAATTTAAAAAGTCCTATTTACCAGGTTGATTTACCTTGAGAGGTTTTGCTCTTTTGATAATTTAGCTTGATGAGCTGTTGCCAATGGTTTCTATTTACTTACTGTTGCTCGCTTCTTTCCCCAGGCTCAAATATAGTATCAGTGTTGTTGCTGACAAGGGTTTGAAAAAGCCCCTTTTTACATCTTCACGCATGAAAAAGGGAGAAGTTCTTTATTTGGAAACCCATACTCAAAGGTAACTCACTGGCTTCCCTCTTTTCTTACACCCTCCAAATAGGAGTGAAGAAAAAAATAGGAAGGCAAAAAAAAATCGATGAGAAAGTGACCGAAATGTGATTTTTGATAATTTTGCATCTTGTGCCTTTTTACTGTGGTCTTCGGTCTCCTTCACTCCTTGACTTGTTAATTAATCTGAAGGTATGAGCTCTGCTTTAATGGAGAAAAGATGGTAAAGGCTACAACGTCTCAGATGCATGAAATGGATGTTGACAAACCTCAAACTTACAACATACACGTGGCAAACGGAGAAAAATATGGAGCGGATGGTGAAAATATGATGGTAGATTTGTTTCGATGGTCCCGGTGTAAGAAGGCCTTGCCTCAGAAACTAATGCAATCAGTTGGAATTCCTTTGCCCCTTGAACATGTTGAGGTATTCAACCTTGTTTCTGCCCCTATTACGTGTTAGCATTATCTGTATAATAGCAAACACCATGAAGAGTAGGTTATTTGTGCTGTGAATACCAAAAAGCTTACATCCCTATTTAAGAAAATAGCGCTCTATTTCTCCTCTGATTGTTTTCAAATGTTACTTTTTCGGAAGGTTTTGGAGGAGAATGTGGAGTGGGAAGACATTCAATGGTCGCAAACTGGCGTTTGGATTGCTGGAAAAGAATATCCTCTTACTAGAGCACATTTTCTTTCCCCAAATTAGGCAATGCTTTGTATGGAAAACCGTAGGTTTTGGATATAATTTGTCTAGAGATAAATGTACTGGACTTGATACTGATTTAGAATGCTAAATTATGGAAGTTATGAACAAAACTATTTAAACAATGTGCATATGCTTCCTCCAGCTGATATGTTTCTCTTTTCTGTTTTTCCTTTTTGATGGTTTTCAAATTTTACTTTCCAAGATACTAAATCCCATATGCTTTACAAAATGCAGAATCAGTGAAATGTTAGGGGAAAAAACTGTATTAATTTTAGTTAGAACTTTCTTCCCTCACACAAAAAGACATTTTCTCGTCCCATTTCCAGATGTTCAAAAACAGGCCAGTGGTTTTACCCAATATGAAGTCATTCTTTGAGAAGCCCCTGAAACATGTATGCTTTCAAAATAGCTAAAATTAAGTAAAGTTTGCACATAAAAAGGCGAAAACCCCAAAACAAAAGCACCAGCAGAAGCAAATAACACCTCCAAATTCGGGCACAAAAAAAAGGAAAAAAGGAAAAGAGGATCATTCTCACAATTGAAGGATGAATCATGTATTGCTAGTGTTACTACTAACTATGGCAAAACAAAAAAATTAATGCTTTTCACTATGGCATGCACCAAATCTATCTTTTTCCATGAACACATGAAGCTATTCACAGGATAACCAAGGCCTCAACTTCAGAATAAGTTGAAAACCAAGCAATATCACCATGCGTCCCATTTATTGATAAAGTCATTCCACATTGCTGCTGTAATGGAATCTCTCAAGGCAGAGGCACTTTGTTCTTGTATTTGAAAAGCCAATTGTGGATCAGGCTGGTCATCTAAATCAGACGATTCTTCTACTGATGTTCCTTCAATGTCTTTAAACAACCAATCACTCCTTTCCTCACGCCGGATGTGATTGTGAATAACACATGCAGCTATAACAATGTCCCTTTGTGTGTTAAAAGCATATTGAGGGGCAAGTTTCAGAATTGGAAATCTCGTTTTCAGCACCTCAATAGATTTCTGAATGGCATTTCTGAGTGATGCATGCCGGTGGTTAAATAACTCCTTTGCACTTCTAGGTAATAGATTAGCACCCCGATATTCATGAAGATGACATCGAATTCCTGGAAATGGAGCAATAAATCCATCCATATTAACATAACCTGTATCAACAAGATAATATTTCCCTGCAACAGACAATTCGTCCACAAAATATCAACCACTTGTTTGAGTCTGTAAAAAAGAAAATGAATTAAAGTGAAGACAGAGTATTATGTTTTAACAATTATGAACAACCTTCAGGAATTGGAGGGAAGTTCTGATCGGGATCATCTAGGACAGCTCTCAAAACCCGTGAATCTGAAGCTGAGCCTTCCCAACCAGGGTATACAAATATAAATTGGAGATCAAATGTGCAAGCGGCCAACACATTTTGTGTCAAAATACCCTTCTTATTACGAAAACGTGATTGATCCTTGGCTGGCACATGAGCAGGGATTCGCATGCTATCGATCACACCAATGCAATCCTGAAATAACAAAGTCAGGTCAATAAGTCCATGAAAACGGAACAAGAACGAAGGGGGATTAGAGGCTAACCTCAAAATATGGGTAGAATCTATTACTTTCAAGGATCTGGAGAGGAGTGCTGACTGGAGGAAGTTGAAGGAACTCGCGGGATAACGACTTAATTGCCCTCAATACATTATTAAAATGCCTACTTATTGTTTCACCAGAGTGCTGATAACGCTCTTGTATAACCCTGTTACGTTCGTTGTGGCCAACAATGTTCAAGAAAATTGCCAATTGCTCCTCTATCATAACGCCAGGTGTGTCACGTAGCATGCCTCTTTGTCGAAGGATGCTACATAGCTTGTGAAAAACATGTTTATCCATCCTTAACATTTCCCGACACACATCATCATTGGCACTGAGTAGTTCGCTCAAGAAGCCAGACCCTTTAGGAGTTGAACTACGAGAAGGCTGCCTAGTTATACAATTATAATAGTGATAACCAGCAGCAGCAGCAACTAATTCCATTTCATCCAATTGTATGTCGACATCATCCATGCTTGGTGATCTCCGGAACGAATTTCAAAAAGTATTAACAGAAAGTCCTACATGGAGTCACATTTCATCAATTGATTTGTGAAATAATGGATCAGATCAATTTTTTTAAGTTGTCGAGTGCTTCACACAACCAAAATGAAATTAAAACCATTATAAACCAAATGTGTGTGAAACAGTCATCAATAATGAATTAAAACTAAATTTGCAGTCAAAATCAAAGAAAATCTTCTGTGTAGAAGCCAAGAACTTATAGAAAAGCATCAAGGCCCTTAAATTTCACCAATTAGCTGCACTTGAGGAAGTGTTAGGTTTGGCCCCTGCAACCATGCCAAACATTCTCACAAGATGAAAGTTTCTCTAGCACTTGGATTCTCAATTATATCCAACATACAAAATAGACATCTTGATCAACACCTTTCATCCCATCTAATACTTTTACACATTTGCTCATAGCTTGACGCAACTTCATAGGTTTCAACATGAATCACCATTAATAGGCTTTTGCGGTTTTGCCTTCACTTACATTCATAATAAATACTGTGTGTGAAGAAAGCAAGTTTTTTGGAGGATGCTCAACGAGGTTGGATTAAAGGAAAATAATTTCAAGAAAGAAACAGAAACGGACAAGGTTCGCTTGATAATGTAGCTTCCCTCTCTTCCAGTATTTGACAGCAAAATAGCAGCAACATGAGGTCCTTTTCCCTTGCATAACCACCTTTGAAATGACAAAGAGCTTTGTGGGTTCCTTACATTTCTTTTTATGAACTCACATACATTATCTTTTCATTTTCAAAAAAAAAAAAAAAGTATTTCTTTTTATGAACTCAAAAGCTATGTTGCTCGGACTCGGGTGCGGATCTAAAGTTCGGATTCTTCAATCACAAAAATTTTATGATTCGGGGGCGGATTCAAGTAAGGCTACGGGTGTTGGGATTGCCACTGAATATATATATTACAACATGTTAAGTAAATACTTCGATCAATTAAAGTTATTGATCTAAAACTAATTAAATTTAGTTCTTTATAAACACCTAAGATTTTATTCATAACATATCTTGTGTAATAGCAAAGCGTTCTCATACTTTATATATATATAAACCCAAAGATGAAACCAAATACCCAATCAATGTAATACTTCTTGGTCAAATATGTAGTCAAAGCATCCAAGGTAAGCTGACCAAATCTGGTGGATCCTACACCCACACCCAAATCGTGTTGGATTGACATGGGTGCGACAGAGATTTTGAAGAGTCCGAGCAACATAGCTAAAGTACAGACGGAAAGGTTGGGTGAGGTCTAAAGCTTACTGAATTCTTTTACCAGAAAGAATGCGATATACTAACCACAATAGAGCCTTCTAAAAACAAAACACTAACCAGAACAGAGGAGTATCAAATCTATAGCTTAATTTAGGTACAGGTCTCTATGGTTTTACTTTTTCTTCCCTTTTCCATAACAAAATCAAGAATCAACTCTGGGTACGATAGACTCCAAAAAGCTCTGGAAGAAAATAAAAGGCTTCCGCCAACTAAGAAGTCACACTAAAACAACATTAGACATAGCCTCATGCATCCGATGGTAACATTTTACAGAAAACGGCATTCAAAGATAATTAAATACACTGAATATTAATCGACAAACAATGTCCATAGTTTTTTTTTTTTTTTTTTTGCAGAAACAGAACACCGAAAAACCCTCCCTTATTTTCAAATACAACTACACCTTAGCCTCAAACTATGTTGCTCGGACTCTCCGAAAGTGTCGCCGGTTGTGTGTCGGATCCTCCAAAGCAGTATATTCTTGGAGGATCCGACATGGGTGCGGCATCAATTTTTGGAGAGTCCGTGCAACATAGGCCTCAAACAAGTCGGGGTTGGCTATGTGAATCCTCACTATGTTCCTCCATATAAAAATAAAATAAAATCTCCCTCATTTTCAATTTTTATTTTTCTGGTTTTCAAATTTGTTGTTTTATCTCCCAAGAAACCCAATTTGCATTCCTATTTCCTGTTCCACATTTCATTGCCCTAAAAAGTGATATAAGCACCTAGCATAAACAACATAACAGATGGGAACCAAACATACAACAAAAAGTAAATTAAAACAATTCTATTTCAATAGGATCCCCAAAAACACAGAAAGATATATAAAACAAAACCAAAAAAAAAACAAGAATTGGGGCGAATGTAGCTTCGAATTAGACATAATACATAAAATTAGAGTGTAACAAGTGGCATATGTATTATAAGCAAATTGAAGAACGAATCAAGAAAATAGTAAAACGAAAGGAGAAATAAAGAGAAAAGGCTCTTCAATTACCTGAGAAGAAGATGGTAATGGTCGAATGGAGAATCGAAATGTGTAAAGTAGAAGTAAAGAAGCAACCTTTATATGAGAGCAAAACAAAGTGTGTTTGGGGTTTTAGAAGGACAAGAAGAGGGAATTCAAGGGTTTAAGGTGAGGACCATAGGACACAAGTACAAATTATTTGGAGAAAAAGCCCAAAAAGGATCGTTTATCTTTTTGGGGTTTACTTTAAATGGGAAAAATATTTATTTAATGTGGCCTCTTCACCTCTCTCTATATATATATATATTGTTTTTTTGTCATATTTTTTCTTCTTTGGATCTCTATGCTTCTATTCTCTTTTCTCGTCTTCTTTTTCTTTTCTTCTATGACCTTATGTAGATTTTGAACACCCTTGACCACTAAACTACACTTTTGGATTGTGTTAAAGGTGTTCAAAACTTAATATATAGAGATAAAAAACAGATTTTGCCTTATATATATAGTGTAATTTTCCGGCGAAGCGCCCCCTAAATCCGCCCCTGCCGCCAGCCATTGAAAGCCATCAAAAAGCTTCAAAGTTTTGATTTTAAATTCAAATATCTTTAAATTAGGGTGTTGTTGCAAACGATCAAGAATATTTTTGGAGTTTATATCTCAGTTTTGAGGGTGTTTGGTAAAGATTATTGTTGATTTTGGATGAATTTTCAAATTGAAACTCGAAGATAAAATAATATATTAAAATTGTATTACAGTTGTATGAAATTTGTTCTGTGAATCCTCGATTGAGTTCTTCAGTTTATCGACCCGCTATTTGATTATGTCGCTCTCGTAAGGGGGCTGATATTTCTCTTGTTCCAAAGCACCTATCTTTTGTTTCAGTGATTTGATAATGTTTAGTTGTTTATATACGTTGCTTTTCATCCCAAAGCTTGATCTTGGGGAAATAGAAATATATATTATAGTTGTACTTTTTCTATAATGAAATTTGTAAATAACTGGTAAATTTTCTGTATACTGTGTGAATAGCTATATGAAATTTGTATTGAAGTTATAAATACTCTAATTTACATAAAGCTGCATATATATTAAGGGGATCGGGGAGATCGACGAGGATGTCACACACTGCATAGGGGTGGGGTGGATGAAGTGGAGGTTAGTGACGGGAGTCCTGTGTGACAAGAAAGTGTCACCGTTACTAAAAGGTAAGTTTTATAGAGCAGTGGTTAGGCCTGCCATGTTGTATGGGACCGAGTGTTGGCCGGTTAAGAACTCACACATCCAGAAGATGAAAGTAGTAGAGATGAGGATGTTGAGGTGGATGTGCGAGCATACAAGGATGGATAAGATTAGGAATGAAGATATTCGAGAGAAGGTGGATGTGACCCCCATAGAGGACAAGATGCAGGAAGCAAGACTCAGATGGTTCGGGCACATTCAGAGGAGGAGCACTGATGCACCGGTGAGAAGGTGTGAGCGACTGGCTGTGGTGGGCACGAGGAGAGGTAGAGGGAGACCTAAGAAATATTGGGGAGAGGTGATCAGGCAGGACATAGCGCGACTTAGGATTACTGAGGACATGGCCCTTGACAGGTAACTGTGGTGGTCGAGCATTAAGGTTGTAGGTTAGGGGAAAGTTGTGGATAATTCTACAGTGCACTAGAGTGAGATGCTACTGATCAACTACTGATGTAGGGTTTATCTGTTAGATATTAGTATACCTTCCATCTTTTTCGTATTTCCTATATTTCTTATATTGCTGCTATTTTGTTATTTATGTTATGTTATGTATTTTATGTTATTTTATTATGAGCTATTGATAGTACTAATATATCGTCTCTCGTTGCTTTCTTGAGCCGAGGGTCTCCTGGAAACAGCCTCTCTGCCCCTCGGGGTAGGGTAAGGTCTACGTACATATTACCCTCCCCAGACCCCACTTGTGGGATTATACTGGGTGGTTGTTGTTGTTGTTGTTGCATATATATTAAATTTGTATTAAAATTATATTATAGTTGTATGAAAATTACATTTAAGTCGTGTGTTTTTGTATTTGTATTAAAACAGTATGACTATTGTATGGAATTGTAAATAAGTTGTAAATAATTCTATATATTATATAATTCGTTGTATAATTATTATTTTTAAGATGTATGATATTATAGATGTATTAACAACAACAACAACAACAACAACTCAGTAAAATTCTACTAGTACGGTCTAGGGAGGGTAGTGTGTACGCAGAACTTACCCCTACCCCGAAGGGTAGAGAGGCTGTTTCCGAAAGACCCTCGGCTCAAGAGGACAAAAAGACAAAAAAAGACAATATCAGTATCACCACAGAAATCATAGGAAAAATAGAAACAACATGAAATCCAGAAGAAAGATGTTAGGCAAAAGCGATAGCTAGTACATCAGTCCGGCACTTTTGTCATAAGAAATTTTATATTATTAGACTTTTGTCAGTTGTTGAATTTATATAAAATTGGTACAATTTGGCAGCTTGATAACCAAAATCAATTGTACCAAATTTATATGAAATTGTAAGTTGTTATCAAATTTGCTATTTACGAAGATCATTGCCAATTTCAACACCCTCAATTACCTCTGCCTCGCTATTGTTGCCATGAATGAAGAAAAATAAGCTATTTTGCTAGAAGAAGAGGGAGAGAGGATATGAGAGATGCTAGTAGAAGAAGAAGGAGAGATGAAAGCAGAATAAGGAGGGAGAAAGGAGATGAGAGAAAATAAAAGGAAAGGGAGCAACTGAATCCCTTAATTAACACACTAATATGAATTATATATAAATTATGGAAAAAAATACAGTTATAGTCGATAGATTTGAAACTTTAGATAACTTTGATAAATAAGTTTGAATTAAGATGTAGGAACGAAAAAAACCCTTTACAAAAGTATTAGTAACACTTTTGATATATACTCAGGGAGATCATGGAAAATGTTTAACATGCTTCTAATATTGTTCATTCCTTATTTAGAAAAGACTAGTTTTAGTGTTCGTGCGTTGCGCGTGTTCCCCATCTTAACGAGTAATTTTTTAAGAAATTACATATTATTTTTAAAATTATGTTTGAGTTATAAAATAAGGTGTAAGCTTCTGAAATTGATGAATATTGATCCTATATAGCTAACTCAAAAAAGGAAAAAAAAAATTGTTCGTGAAAGTCCTCAAACATTATTCAATATATTCAACTTAGAGTATGTTCTAATTTTATTATTTTATTCGTTCAATTTCACAAGTTATCATATTTCCTTCTTAGTTTTAGTAAAAAAACACACACATAGGCGTTGATGATTTAAAATCTAAGAGTTTTTCTGAAATAGATAGATTTTTATTACGATTCTTAAAGATTTATCAAATAACATAAATTAAACAATCGAATTATATGTCTTCTCAGTTTATCTCTCTTCAAAGGCTTCAATGTTACCCACCTAGTAAGGTTTTAGTTGTTGAAATAATAAAAAATATTATGGTTTGAATATATTTGTAAAAATATGCGCGAGCAAAGAAACATTACTAAAACATGAATTTAATAGTGCCAACAAATTACTATAAAAAAGTTAAAAAAAATCATTAAGAGTGTGTATACGTATTAATTTAGATATATTTTAAATATAATTTATTTTAGAGTCCTAAATATTTGGACTTCCTGCATATTTCAAACAAGAAAATAGTTACGCAAAATTTTAATTGATTTTAATTTTAAATATTATTAAAATTTATTTTTATTCAATATAAAAATTATTTTTAAAGAATAAAAATTTGATCAACATTTCGTGTAGAGGTTTCATGCTTTTATAATATAAATTTAGGCTTGTACGATTTATTATAATTAAATATGGTATCAAATAATCATTTTGGGTGCCTAATTGAACATGTATTAATTTCTTTGTATGACTAAAATGACTTCTTTTTTAAATGCATATTTAATTATTTTATGTTGAAATAATTTTAATTTAGACGTTATTGTATTAATAATTTTAACTTAATATGTGATTTTATGCCCCCATATTTTAATTTTTTAATCAGAAATCAATTGAAGTCATCATCGTTCTCATCCTGATTTTATAAGTATTGCACAAAGGATATATTTTTATTAGTAGAATTTATATAAGATAAAATATTTATTGATTTTAAATTTCACTTCTTACCCATTTTAATAAGGAAAGATATAATCAAAATCTTACATTGATTTTAAAGTCCTAAATGGTAGGAAACTAACTTAAGCTACAAACATGTCCATTGTAAAAACTAATTTTAAAGAGTAAAAAAAACGAATAACATTTCGCTAATGATCTGCGTATTTTTAATATAGAGTATAAATAGATACAATCGAAGTTCCTCTCCAAATTAAATTAGAAGCCCTAAATCAAAAGTAATAACCTAATTGTTCAACAATTCTTTTGTAACTGCATTCTAAATTGATCTCTTAAGCTTCACATTTTTTTTTTTATCTTCCTTTGTTGCTATACTGGGTATGTTGTTTTTGTTGTTATTGTTGTTGGTGCTGCTAGTCCAATAAACATAGCCCTGAAAATGAGGCAATTGATCCATATTTGGGTGGCCATCGTGAGGGGCGGAGATGCGGGTTCGGCCGAACCCAATAACTTTTGTTCAAACCATGCATTTGTCTTAAGAAATCTATTGAATATGTACAGTTTATTAATTTAGAATCCAGTAACTTAAAAAGGTTACAATTCAGAATCCATAAGGTTCAAATTCTAGCTCCGCCTCTGCCACCATGGGTTTAAACTTTGCCATGAATAAAAAAGTTTATATTTAAGTAAGAAAAATAGAAGCACGGACTCATCATATGTGAAATTTCGAACTGATATTCGAAAATTTCTCAATTATAAGAAAAAGAAAAATAATTGCAAACTTATTTTTGGTTAATTTTGAATGTAGCATGCCAAAGTTGACTTTCCAAGTTGGCACAAACAATATTTATGACCCTATGGCCTGTGGGAACTGTTGTGTTCTTTTCCGAGCCACACGTAAAAGAAAAAATTGGAGTATACAAAAAATTTAAAAAGAAAAAAAAAACAAAAGGAAATTGTGGCAGTTGAGTTATTCTTGACCTTGTTTGGTTTTTCTCCGTTTGGTTATCCAACTCCAAGGGAATATAATAAAATATCAACACCCAAAAAAGAATACAAATCTTCTTCGTCATTCCTCTTCTCATCTTTCAAATTCTCTTTGTTCTCGCCGGTCGCCGGAGATTCAATCGGAAAATTTTTCAAGACGTTTATGGATTGCAGAAGCAAATCCCTTTCAGCATCGCCGTCCGCCGCCAACAATCAATCTTTGCTTCTTACGATTCTGCAGTTTTCATCTCAGCTCTCTAAACCTTCATTCACTCCTTTTACCCCTTGGATACGATACCTTCCGTTCAGTTTCTCCTGATTTCTCTATCTCTAAAGGTATATTGACTATCTTACCCTTGATTCCTGCTTACTGTTCAAACTATTAGCTAAAGGTTGGATTTTTACTGCTTTTTTAAATGAACAAAAAGAGTGTGAGGCTGTTTCTGAATGGTGCAAAGGTTAATTGTATCGTTCTCCTAAATTTGCGCTAAAGGTAGAATTTTTACTGCTTTATAGAACTGCAGAATGTATATTGACTATTTTACCCATGATTCCTGTTTACTCTTTCAAATTTAGAATAATAGTATATTGAAACAGGATGTAAGTTAATTGTAGTTCTCCCAAGTTTGAGCTAAAAGTTGGACTTTTACTGCTTTATCCAAAGAAAGAAAAGAGTTGGATTTTACTGCTTTATCAGAAGAAGAAAAAAAACACGAGTAAAGGTTGGATTTGTACTGCTTCTCAATGATGCAAAGGTTTTGAAGTTGTTAAAATTGTAAACTTAACTGAAGGTGATTATTATAGGACATTAACAAGAATATATGCTAATTGTTGTTTTCCTAAATTTTAGCTAAAGGTTGGATTTTTGCTGCTTCTGAAAGCTGCAAAGGTTCTGAAAATGTAGAAAGTAAATGTTTTTCAAGGTGATTATTGTAGGAGATAAGCTTTGTAAAGATGATTGGTTTTAACTTTTATGTATGTAAGTGCAATGGTAAATACTGTACTGCTTTAAATCGAATTTTCGTCCTTCAAGTATGGTTGTAGAACTTATTTGAGAACCAACATAAAAAGAGTCTTAATTGGATTAAAGTACTAAAATTAATTTACATAAATAAGCTGATCAAAAGGTCGTAAGAGAAAGGCCTCGTGGTTAAGGCATGGGAGTAACAACCTAGAGATGTCAAGTTCGAATCCTAGTTAAAACACTTGGTGAACCCACCTATTCTAACCTTGGTAGACAAGATTACACAAGCAGCCTATGCTTGTGGGTTGGACTGGATGTACAACAACAACAACAATGATCCAGTAAAATCCCACAAATGGGGTCTGGGGAGGGCAGTGTGTATGCAGTCCTTACCCCTACCCCGAAGAAGTAGAGAGGTTGTTTCCGAAAGACCCTCGGCTCAAGAAGACGGAAAAGACGAGAAGAGAAGGGAAGGGACAATGTATGGTGAATTAATCGAGGTGGTCATAAGCTAGCCATGACACCATAGATATTAAAAAGGAAAAAAATGTAGACTGATCTAAAGTGGAGAGCTTATGATGGTTGGTAGTCTAGAATAAATTTGGACCTGTCAAAGTTGAACATTGTTTTTTAACCGCCCTTATATGCATGTGTTACATTTCTAGTTCTATAATTCTAGCTTTTGTATGTAATATAAGTTCAAAATTTTGTTGCAGTTTAAACTCTTTCAGGGAAGCTATCATATTTTCCAAAACCTGGAGCCTAAATTTGAACTTGAATTAAAGAGACACTATCTGAGTTACAGCCAAGAAGAGGAGGTGGTGTGGCACTTTAAATGATTTAAGTGCTTTCTATGTGCAACTAAAGATGGCTGCTTCTACAAGTGTGACAAGTCCTCTACATAGGAAGATGTCTGGGAGGAGAGCTAAGACTTCTGGTTGGGCTGCATTTGACCATAACGAGAGACGGAAGCAACAAGGTCTTGAGCCAGAGCCTGAAACAGAACCCTTCCCGCTCTTATCCGTTCCTACCACTTCCTTAAGTGGTCCATCTCAAGGCATCGGAAAGAATAGTGGAGCAGTGCTAGAGAAACCTTTTTCATCCCTGCTGCGACCATCTGTAAGTTTTCCATCCTTAATGGCTACTGAAGGGTCTGATGCTAATCAAATACAAGTTGGCACTTCTCATCTCCACCATGGTGATGGTTTTATCAAAGAAAGAGGTTTTCTTGAGGTGTGTCAAAAGCTTAAGGAGCTCCACCCCTGGGCTGATGACACCTTGATTGCAGATGTCATGGCTGGTGTAAATGATTTCAAGACGGCCTTAACATTGTTGGAAGCAATGATATCTCCTGATCATACATACGTTGCGCATGAAAACAGAAAAACCAAGGGATTTGATATTGACAATTTTTTAACTCCAAAACAAGCAAATACTCCCTGCGTGCAAAAGTTTAAAGAAGGAGAGACAGATATTAAAGGTGTGAAGTCTAATAATGAGGCGTCTCTCGCAAATAATAGTAACTTTGCTGCTAATAAAGGTGTGTCATTGACCGACAGCGTGAATCTGGATGACTTGAGTCATGTGTTCGTTAAGTGTCTTCAGAGCAGCAGTCAAGAACTAATAAACAACTTTGTTTCTAATGAGAACAAACTTCATTTTGATGGAGCAGCAGGGAGTCTGGGGTTTATACCAGTTGAGCCTGAGTGGGAAGAGGATGATATTTACTCAATCCATCGGAAGGACGCGATGAAAATGACGAGGTTAATTTTACTTGCACTTGTGTATGGGCAATTTCCTTTAGAATGATAATATGATTAAACGACCATTTCTTGCTTCCCTTTTTTAATTTCATTTAAGATTGCCAGGATGGTTAATAATGAAGATAAGGATAAAGTATACCAGCAGGTGATCAAGCATTGGCTGGGTTTTGTTCATGCCAGTAACTTGATTGAAAAAACGAAACCATTAAGATTTTAGCCAAATGTGTTAAACTGTGATGCTTTGTTTTTCTTTCACAAAAAAAACTTTGATTCTTGTTACTGAAAGTCTGAACCATGCACCAATTTGAAGTTTTGAAAAAGAAATAAGACAACATTCGTGAGAGGAAAAAGAATTTAACACCCTTTTCATCTATCCTCTCCTTTCTTTTACCTATCTCCAGTATTAACACCTTTCTCGAAGTAAATATAGAAGCAAGTGGAAAGACGGGATGCAGACAATTTACAGCTAAAACACAATGATAGGGCACAATCTAGATATCCCACTATTTAAATACCAAAGATTTCGATCATCTATTGATACAGATACTTAGCGGGGAATATATTTAAAATTCTACAGGTGCAGCCGTAGTCCTATTTATCAGGGAGCTAAGACCGGTAGCTTGAGTTTGTGTTTCATGAAATCTTTTATATTACATACGTGTGAGACTGTGGTAGTTGGTGAATCTTTCTTTTGTTAGTGATATTTCTCTACTTGAGGTGATACTCTCTCTAAGATCCTGTGAGCCAAAGATGTCTTCTCAAACCTCGGCCTGGTTTGTTGTCAAATAAAGAATTATTCATATGTGGCCTATTTGGAGATGGCATACTTAAGTATGAAATATTGGGAGAATTTTAGTGGCCAAACAACTTCAATAGCAAATATCGTCTTTGAACAAACTAAGTTATGCAACATAATATGATGAAACAAACCATCTTCGTTCTTTGTTATATTTTCATTGCAACCGTAATTTTTGTAAGTTACATGCTTTTGAACACGTTAAGCTCTTATCCTGGTTATTATTAGATAAATTCTGAGATCCTCTCTTCTTCTATAAACAGGTCAGCGGCTCGAAACTCTAAGGCTGCCAGTGACGCCTATCTCAGAGGTGACCACTTATCTGCCCAACATTTTTCTCTAAAAGCCCAAGAAGAGTGGGTTGTCGCTAAAAGGCTAAATGCCCAGGCAGCAAAGGAAATTCTGAGTGTCCGCAACTGTAAGAATGATGAATGGACATTCGACTTGCATGGTCTTCATGCAACAGAGGCAGTTGAAGCTTTACAAGAACATTTGCAAAAGATTGAATCTCAGGTGAATTGTGCTGCCCATATGAATCAAGTGAACTTGAAGTCCAGCTTTGGAGCTGCTGTATCTGTTGAAACTTCAGATCGTATTGATGTGGATAATGAGAGCAAAGGGTCCCTGATGAATAAGCAGCGACCAGCTTTCTTGGAGGTCATAACAGGTATTTTCCTCTTGAAAAGTGTTGCTCAAGGATATGATACATCTTATAAGTAGAGATGTATTCACCAGATACATGTTCTTCAATGTGGTTGTAGTTATAAGTTGCGTGTTTGAACCTGTTTTTACTTCTATCTGGATGACTGTCACTTCACCACTCACTCTATATCTTTAGCTCTAGGCATTCTGTTGCTATCTGGAAGTATTGTGAGAATGGTGTGTTTTCTAAAAATGTTGTGCATTAGTTGCTTTTACTAGGAAGATTGAGTAGCCTGCTGTGACTTGCTAAGCTTGATACGTGATGAATCACTGTCATGGAGCTCAATTTATACATGTTATCAGGTCATAGCATCATGTACATAAATGAGTTTGTAATCCTTCCCTTAATAAAGCATACTTGTTATGTTGGTCATTCTTCCCAGTGTGGCAAAACTTCTCATGGATCGTCATTTGTTTTTAACTTTATTTATTGGAGCATCTTTTGTTACTAGTTTAACTGATTTACAAGCATAAGGTCGTCTGAAGTGTTGCTGTATACAATTAAACAGGTAAAGGAACTCATAGCCGGGGACATGCTGCCCTTCCATTGGCCATAAGAAGCTTTCTCATGGAGAACGGGTATTATTCTCTTCCTTTTAGACATACAGGTCTTCCAAGTGCTCTAGTTTGTGCGCTTCTAATTTTCTAAGTCAATATTTAGCAAATGTTCACTTTACCCAGTCAAAACTAAATGAAGCATGAATATTATGTTCTGCAGATATCGTTATGAGGAGACAAGGCCGGGGGTGATCAGAGTTAGACCCAAGTTCCGACCACAATAAATTAAGCTTATGGCTCCCCCCCCC
>NW_017670573.1:458826-464263 GCF_001879085.1 Nicotiana attenuata | reverse complement strand
ATCGGCCTACCCCCCCCCCCCTACCCCCCCCCCAAACCCCGAACCATGCCCCAAGCAGGAAAAAAAAATAAGCAAACACTTCTCTGTATTATTAACTTCGTTGAGACTCAAATCCTCCTTTGGTGGTTCGCATAACTATATACTCCCTCTGTTCCATTATATATGTAACTATT
This sequence comes from Nicotiana attenuata, assembly GCF_001879085.1. Taxonomy (NCBI): domain Eukaryota; kingdom Viridiplantae; phylum Streptophyta; class Magnoliopsida; order Solanales; family Solanaceae; genus Nicotiana; species Nicotiana attenuata. Next base: position 464,090 of record NW_017670573.1, on the reverse strand, counting down.
TCCTTTTAGTTGATTCTAAAAAGAATGACACTTATTGTATTTGGTATATCTCGACTTTGAACTCTACTTTTATCCTTAACAGCATGCTCTTGAATTGTCATGGTATGTTTAAAACCACAAGTTCTAGGGGTGGTTTTGGCATGTGTAGAAGTCTTTTTTCTTTCTTAATTCTATGTTCAATCAGATATCAGTCGTATAAAATGAAACAGATGGAATAGTATTGAGTATTATGCATCTTGCTCAAGTAGTTTTGGTAATTCGATACCACTGAATATTATGCTTGCTCAATGAATTCATTGCTTATACTAGAAAATATTGGAGGCATCTTTGGCACCATAGTCCTAATATTAAGGTTTTATAAACTTGACTACATTGTTTCACTGGTGGGAATGGATTGTGATATTGCTAGTAATTTGTCCAAGATCCTCACTGCAACTGCTAAATCTCTATCCTCTTCTAAATCTTATCATAGTTTTCTCTTTCCCTTGCCAACAAGAGGTTCTTTCATCGGTATGACTCCACAAAATCTTCTCTATTCCATTGATCTCTTTTGTTTTTAGAGAAACAACTAAGCAAATTTTGTTCCTAGACCACAAACAAGTGAGTTTTTTGCAAACAAATCTCTTGATGCGAGTGGCTCGTCTATCTAATTATCTGTTCTGTATGAACTCTAAAATAAAACTGGGGGAGTTGTTCAAGTAAGTGAACAGGAAACTTAATGCAATTTGGGTATACTTAGAAACTTGCAAGACTTGAACACCTAAGCTCAAACTGAAATTGATTTAGGTAAACACTGGAGAGCATGCCTTATGTCTTATCACCAAATCCGAAAGAAGACTATTGTCTTATGATATGAGAACGGGAACTTACGCAAATGTCCCAAATAAGTCTCAATATATCAACCTCTAGCCATTAGTCATAGACTTACCAAAACTAGCCAAGTACATATAAAAATTAAAAAATCAAATAAATAACGTTCTTTCTCTCAAAGAACCACATGCAAAAATCACCTTCCATATTTTTAAGCGTGATTAGCAACATTAGATACAAGACGGAAAGAAAATTTCATGGATGAGGTAGCAAATAAGGTGATCAAATAAAAAAATAAAAAATTCCAAAAATCTAAGCAAAAAAGGAACTTTTTCAATGGGTATAGTTGAAATTCATTATAAACATATAGATAAGTCAATATACAAAATTTGAGGAAGATTGGAGGTGATTTGGACTGGTTTTGTATCAAAATTCGTAATTAAATCGAGTTCAAAAAATTCTTCTGCGACACATGTATCAAACATGTATCACGCATGTATCTCACACACATGTATACATGGATATACATGTGATACACAATTGATATAAATATGATACATATGTGATACACAAATAATACACAGTGTGATACACATATCACTTTTTTTCATATTCAGTTTTTACTTCGAATTTTCAATTCAAACCACCTCAAAAATTCACCAAGTCATCCCAAAACTTAGATTCAAGCTCCTTAACTTGTACCCAATCTATTCTAATAACACCCACTCAAAAGAAAGCAAAAACTTACATTTTTTTGCTACAAATAGCTAATTGGCTAATATTAGTAATATTTTATGAATTGGCCAATTTTTGTAATGATCTACTTATAAATGGACATAGTTGGTAGTTTCCCTTCAATAATCACCAACTTTTCCAATGAATCAAACCAACTCTAATTTTTAAAGAACACGAGTTCAATTTGAGTACAACAACAAACCCAATATAATCCCACAAGTGGGATCTAGGGAGTGTAGTATGCACACAGACCTTACCACCTTACCCTTATCTGGAAGGTCGTTTGGTACGCGGATTAAATTAGAGATTTTTACCTCCTATAGCAAAGGTTAACACCTTATTTATTTTAAATAACTACCATTTAAATAAATTATATTCTATAGATACTTTTTATGGTTTATAGCAAAATTTCTAATTTTGGTTATCTCCTACACTTAAGCCACTAAACACGCTATATTTTCTCTCTCCCTTTTCAGATTTTTCTCTCTCATAATTACCGTATTTCATATAAACTTCTCAATACACGTTCTTTCTCTCTCTATTTTGATACACTCTATTCTCTTTCCCATTCTCTGTAAACACGCTCAAAACCAGAGAAACCTATCACCCACATCGCTTCCTTCTTCCCCAATCTCAGTATGAACCCTAATTTCCTCGCGATTATTGTCATTTGTTTCTATAATTAGTGTGGTAAGTATTTAAATATTTTGATTTTCGCTATTTTTGTTTATTCTCAACATCTCTACTCACCAAGTTTTCTCTAATCAACAGTATCCAAGCGTATTCTCACAATGTCTGATTCAACACCCCGCAAGTTGATTACCAGAGGTATACCCACTAAAATTCTCACTTTCGATGGGCCCTCTTTCTCCTTGCAAATCACTCAAGGGGAATTGGATGCAGGTTTAGCAAAAAATATGGCATTGGAGAAGAGAACAAAATCTCGCCATGACAATTTCAAAGAAACCCAAGATGAGAAATCATTGAAGGAAACAAGACTTCCCATTGCGGAAAATAGGAAAAAATATATTTCTGAAGCTTCATCTGTCAAGGGGAAGGAGGTTGAAGCAAGTAAAAGCTCGGATACACTGGAAGAAAAGGTAATTTCTGATGTATTCATCTGTATTGTTGATGTATTTATATGTATAAACATGTTGACTTCTCTGTTTTTTATGTATATAAATACATGTAGATGTATTTAGATTTATTCAAAAAGTATATTCAATGTATTTTTGTACTTACAGCAATCAATGATACAAATATGTAGATGTATTATGATGTATACAAATTTTGACTTTTATTGAATTGTATGTTGCATAATGCATTTAGATTTATTTAGATGTATTCAAATAGTTCTTTCACTGTTTTTTACCTTACTAGACTGACCTTTTCATATTGCATATAGTTTTATTTATAAGGATTTTCAAAGTTCCCATCATTTTTTATACTAATTGCAATGTCTTTGTTTGTTGTATGTGTATGTATTATATATGTACATATATTTCTATCACTGACTTCTTACTCCAGTTTATTTTTGCAGTTTGTATTCAGTTGTATTTATATGTATTCATAACAGTTATACTATGAAATATGTGTTGTATTGAGTTGTATTTATATGTATTTATTCTTGTTAAATGCAGGAAATTAAGCTATTTGTGAAACAACAGCCTATATTTGCACATGAAATGGATATATCCATATATCTCTGACTCATATTTACGAGATGATAAAATATGGCAAAAGCTATACCGAAAATTAGTTCGCGTAGGAATGGACGCATTGGTTCACATAAGGGTGCACGTAGAATACCAAAGGGAGTTATTCATGTTCAAGCAAGTTTCAATACTACCATTGTCACTGTTACAGATGTACGGGGTCGAGTAGTTTCTTGGTCCTCCGCCGGTACTTCTGGATTCAAAGGTATGAGAAGAGAAATTGATAGAAAAGCAAGGATATGGGCTCGTGTAAGTAGGAAACAAAAAATATCTATTCTAGTTCTATCATCAGCGATGGGTTTGAATCTAAGAGAAATTCTAGAGAATGTTTGCTATCCTAAAATTTTTTTATCTTTTCTGAGTGATAAGGAGAGAAAAAAAATTGGGTCAAAAGAAATGTCATTTTGGAGTTTTATCAATAATTTGCTTGTGTAGGTGGCGATGCATATCAGTGTATATACTAACACAGACATAGTCTCCGATCTCAAAGAAAATCTTACTCCAGAGCAGTACAAACAACTGGGTAATACTTGTTTTGGAAGTTTCCTTGAAATGAAGCGTTGTGAAGTCCAACACCAACTATTCAGATGCTTCATGGTTCTGCAGTTAGAAGGTAGTCCTAACGATGTATTTTCAATATACGTCAATGGTACAACATTATCTTTTTCAATAAGGGAGTTTGCGCTTGTGACTGGCCTCAAATGTGTTGGTAACGCTGCTGATTTTCAGTTCAATGAAAAGGTTCCTACTGTTTCAATCAACATTTTTCAGGGATTGTGGGGTGCATGTTGCGGCATACGCAGAGTTTCTGAGCACTCTTGGTGAGGTTCCACAAACAACATTTGATTCTAATCTAATCCGTCAAAGACATGGTGCTCTCCTCTGGGACTATGCTATGCGGAAGATAGACACTGATGCCATAAGCGAGAATGAAGCACCCTCAAAGATTGCTAGGAAAATCACGGAGTCAGATTCAAAGTTGAAGATAGTGTTAGAGTAGCTTTAGGTGAATGTAATTTTGGAAGGTTGTTTTATGTGAATGCTGTTTTTTGAATAGTTTTTTAGTGAAGATGGTATTCAGTTAGAAAAACCATGTTTTAATCACTTTATCAACAGTGTTCATATATGACCATTTCAACTTTTCAATCTATGTTTCATTGTTTTGTTCATAAGTATTCATGCTTAATCTACAGTTTCTATTCATATGTATCCAACAGGATATATTCATATGTATTCAACAGGGCGTATAAGTATGTATTAAGATTCAGTCACTTCGCTTGTATATCAAAGTCAGAAACTGTATGTTACAGGTTTATACATATGTACTCACCCTGATGTATTAATTTTACTTAAGCAGGTTATATTCATACTTATACAAATCTATAAGTAATTGTATTTATTTGGTTGGATTTGTATAGTCAAGGCAGACACAATGTATAAGACAATTTGTATTTTTGTATGTATTCAACATTGTATATTAGTATGTAATCAGATCCAGTCGTGTGCATTGTATATCCAATTCAGAGACTGAATAATACACTGGCTATAATTATATATTCAGCAAATTGTATATGTATGTATTGAAATTGTTATATTACATGAGTATGTAGCTGTATTCAGATGTATTGTGGTTGGATGTGTACATACAAGTCAGGCACTGTCATAATAGATTGTTTAAGTATGTGTTTAACATGTTGTATCCGAATGTATTCAACACAATACTACAACTAACTATATCCAGAATCTATTCACGAAAAGGTTCAAAATGTATTATTTCACAATGTCATCGGAATCTATGACAAATCGTAGGAGCACTAATACATGTCAGAGTGTTAACTAAATCCTACGTGGAGCATTTCTACATGTTCGCTTATTATGTCCTCCCTGCCCACATATGCTACATGAATGTTGATTTTTCGACTGCAGCAATTCACTGAAAGGTTTATTGCGCTTCTTCTTTGGCCTTCCAGGAGGTCTTATTCAACAGGGCGTATAAGTATGTAT
>NW_017670573.1:457142-458189 GCF_001879085.1 Nicotiana attenuata | reverse complement strand
GTAAGTATTCAGTCGATGATACCACCTACATTTAAACATAGACCTATAAGTTTTGAGCACATATAAACAAAAAAAGTCATTTATATACCAAAGAATAGACGTATTAAATATACAGGAGTATGAATTAAATCAAACATGTATTGAATACAAACATGTTTCTGTATGTATAATACAGAATTATTCAGTTAAATACAACTGAAATGTTTGAATACAGAAGAATACATCATATATGTATACCGATAGAATATAAACTATAATTACATCTTAGCTTATGAATACACTGTTATACATCTAACATCTGCTTAACTTTAAGCAGCTGAAAAGAAACAAACACATTAAATTCAACTAACAATACACTGAATATGTGGACAATATTCCAAAAGGTATAAATTATTTCAGGAAAAAATTAGTTATCTAAAAAAAAAAGCTAAATATATGATACAATGACATTAAAATAAAACTTACAGTCATGCGTGTACATTGCCTCATTCAAAGTAAGCATCTCGTAGTATTTTTTTCAAGTGTTGTGTATGTCTGTGTAGCTTCTTTGCGGTTACTGCAATTCCAACGTCCAAACATCTTCCTAACTTCTTCGTATATTGGCAATTCCCTTGCTGACACTAGTGCGGCATTGATCGACTCAGCAATATTTGACGTCATGGTCCATCCCCTGCTAACAGGTGCATACAACCTAGCCCACTTTTCGTATCCAGCTAACACCAAGTATTCTTTCACCCTAATATCTACCTTCTCCACCTTCTCCATTAGACTGTCAAATTCAGCTTGTGTTTATGCTTTTGCCATCGAGAAGTATATCTCGCTCAACTTTGAATGCTCTTTTTGAATTTCTTATATACGTTGTTCCATAGATGCCATATACAGGCAAAATGCGGTACATCTGGATACACTCTTGATACAGATTTAATGATACTCTCATTTCTATCTGAAACGATGCACATGTTTTCCCTGTCACCGTATGCTATCTTGAATTGCTCAAAGAACCACGTCCAAGAAGCATCGTTCTCTGAATCAATAACACCATATGCT
>NW_017670573.1:448473-456893 GCF_001879085.1 Nicotiana attenuata | reverse complement strand
GCATAAATGACTTACAAAAAAATTCACTCATATACACATGAATACAAATACGCCTATAGTTATTTGTGCAAATAATACAACTAAATACATCTATAGTTATATGCATACATTTATATACAACTAGTAAACCAAAGAGAAAATCAATGAGAGCCACTGTAATAAGTTTATACAAGTAAAATACACAAGAATACATGTATTTGAAGACCATATAAAGATAGTTAACCACATCAGTGAAGATCAAGTGAAAATCCACAAATACGCATAAACACATCAATATACAACTTACAACTCCAACCATGAATACAATATACAAAAAAAATAAAGAATAATAAATACACTCAAACCTGACAGAACTAGACCTATCAACCTGGAATTGAAACCTTTGAGATATAGCATAATGCTCCATCACCTCTTTCAATGTAGATTTATCCTTATATACTTGTCAATCCATAACCTCCCTTTGATTAGTTTTTGAAATTATCAAATCCTTGTCCAGTTCGAACACCCCAATTGCTTGTCCTGAATTGACAAAATCTAGAGCTAGTGTATATCGGAATCATACCTTTGAACTGCTTCGTCTATTTGCACAATGTCGCCTTGAATTAAACTACCTCCGGATACAAGTTCTTTTTCAATCGTTGTTATGCACAAAGGATACATCCCGAATTCTATGTTCTCTTTTTTCAACTCTACATACACCCTGTAACCCATATCATTGTGTATTTCCATTGGCATGCAATTTCGTTCTACTTTATATTGAATTTCAATGGACTTTGAGCTCAAATCTATGCCCAATTGATTAGATATTGACGCAACCAAATCATTATACGACGCATACTCCTTTATCAGTATTCCCTCAATTGAATAATCGACGTAATTGCTCTCACTGTTCCACTTGCCAGAATGCCGCAACAACACCGTTAAACTTGTCATATGTATACAATTGTATCAATCACAATTTTCCGTGGTTGAAAAGAGAACTGGGTACGCACTGGAGCTACAGAAAAAAGGGAGAACTTAAAATCCAGATATTGCTCTGCTTTGGCTATTTTTGCGATTGAAAAACTTTCGTGAAGGGAGGAATACAGATTTATGGGCAATAGTTTGTGTTAGTTGAGTTATATTAGGAGAATATCAGGTAAATTGATTTCCTTTCCGTTTTAAACCAGTTGAAAGGTCCATATTTTACGCAAAATACGTTACTGTATTCACGAATACACCTCGTGAATACAATTGAACACATCAGAAGATTACCTGATATTTCCCTGATTCACGCCTATTTTTGCTACTGTATTCATGAATACAATAGCTTAAATACCTCAAATACATCTTATAACCACAGAAAAGGTATCTATAAGCCGTAATATAGCAAATGGTATCTATAGATGTCTAATTACTACTAAAAGATAGTGCTTTATGAAAATTTCTCATTAAATTATCTGGAGATTATAATCCCAAGACTAATTTATCCCAAATAATCCCAAGTTTGATGGGATAAGGTGGGATATCCAGTATTAAGTTTGGGATTATATTTATACCATGTTTGGTTGATGGTACAAATTTATCCATTGTATAAATTTAAACCCTTACCTTAACCCACCTTATGCCGCGTACCAAACGACCCCTGAAGGTACAAAGGTTGTTCCTGATAGACCCCTGGCTCAATGAAAGGTGAAAAAGCAGTAGCAACAAACAGTAACAACAACAAGATAATAAGAAAATGAAGCGAAAGGAATATGTAGTAATAGAAATCTAACAATAATATAATACAAGACTAACACTAATACTACTAGTATGGGAAAGAAATACTCTCCATTATCTACTAGCCTTCTACCTTAATTCTCGACCTCCACACACTTTATCAAGGGTTCAACTTGAGTGCCAACCTTTTTTTTCCGGGTATTCGAGATCCATTGACCCCAACAATCCGATTCACGCAGAGTATGTCCCCTAAAGCACTCGTTATCAAAGGGTTGTCCATTCCCGCGATTCGAACATGATAAATCTGTAAGGAGATTCTCATCCCATCACACCCCCTTTTGGTTTGAGTGCCAGCTCTTGCTTACAAAGAAGCAGCATGATTGAAAAGGCAGGCTATGACAAGCATGGGGATATGATATTCATCTGGGGTCTAGAGTAGCCCAGAACATGACCTAATTCTACATGATTTCATGACAACCACAGAGAATCGTTGTTCTTGCAACAACAAAGTTAATAAAACGAACCTCAACTGAAGAAAAACCTCAGCAACGAACTATTTGATTAACTTTCTTTTCACTAGAAAACCTCAGTAGAAGAAAAAATTTATATAATGCCATAAGTCAGTAGTCAAAACAGCAAAAGGTACATGTGAAGCACAAAATTTTTGAACAATCAGCCAGGATTAGCCTCCATCAAAACTTTAAATGATTTGCAGCTGCAGTATGAATTTTGAAAGCATTCCCGTGCAGCATGGGTGCTATGTTCATTCTGGAATTAGCTGGTCGTTGTCTGCATCGCCTTCTTCCTCGATTTTTGGTTTTGATTGCCCTGCTCCTGGGGCTTGCTTCTTCTTTATTCCACTCACAATATCGTCAATTCGCAGAAGCAGGCATGCTGCTTCAATAGCAGTTTTAAAAGCCTGTGCCTTTACAGCATAGGAATCCCATATCTGGAATTTAAAGTTTCTCCAATTAATATAAGTTCCATAATTTCATTACTCAAAAGGTAGTAAAAGACGACAACAGGTGAAGCACTTTGAAAATAAAATTTATAGTTCTAAGGAGTTAAAGCAATGCCCAAAAGATTGAATTTCGGAAATAATTTATACTAGCATAATGAAGAGCAAAGTGGGTTTAATATAACTGAAATATAAAGCATACTATAAAAGCATTATCTTTATTTAAGTCAATCTCCTAATTTCCATCTCCGTTGTCCAATAATTATTTCAACTACTGAACTTTTATTTATTTTTCATTAACCTAACAAAATCTAATTAACACACAAAGTATACCCTTATCTAGTTTCCGCTATATTTTTAGCAATCTGATTTCATGTGTCCTGGGGTTGGAGTGTATGAGAAAGAAGTTAATATCATACCTTATGCTCTTTCATGTCAGCAATCTCACCAGTGTTTCCGTCTATGCCTATCCATGCATTCTCGCCATTTGCATGCTATAGGTATGTGAAAAGAATTAGATGAAGAACGCAAATATATACTTAAGGCAGCATATCCAACCTCAAACCTGCAGAATTTTCACCTTTCCTTGAAGGGCGGTCATAGTGCGAATCACGTTAACACCACAGTTCTGAGCCAAAGTTCGTGGTATAGCTTCAAAAGCAATTGCAGCAGCTTCATAAGGCCACTGCATATATGACAATAGAAGGATGAAAGTTTCAGATTCCCCGTGTTTTTTCCAATTTCCACGTCATGACTTGATATCTCTCTGCAAAACGTAGCAAAAGTTGAACAAACAACTTACCTTTTCTATGCCTTCAACGGATGAACTTTTCTGCTTTAACATGGCAGATACAGTTAATTCTGTTGCACCACCACCGGGAACCAGTTTAGGGTACTTGATGATGTTTCTGGCAACAGACATGGCATCCTGCAAAAGTATATGAAACAGCTCAAAACAGTGTACTTAACAGAGATCCTCTGCTAAATATGTGGAACTGAGAAAATACCTGTAGATTTCTTTCCACTTCATTCAGTAGATCCTTGCTCGCACCCCTTAAAAGTACGGTGCATGCTTTTGGATCCTTGCAATCAACAATGAAAGTAAAGAATTCGTCCCCAATTTTTTTCACTTCAAACAGACCAGCACCAGTACCAACATCAGATTCCTGCAACTCATCGGGTCTATTAACAATAACTGCCCCACACGCCTTGGCAATTCTGTTATTGTCTGTCTTCCTTAGCCTTCTGATCGCAGTGACACCAGCTTTGCTCAGATAATGGCATGCCAGATCGCTAAGTCCCTTTTCAGTAATAACCACGTCTGGCTTGAACTTAAGTATCTGTGCGCACATGTTCTCAATGTACTCTTCTTCCATTTTCAAGAGGACAGTCCAATCTTCCTCTCTAAGCAACTCTGCATTGGTTTGGTTCTCGCCTTTCTTGTACTCCAGAGGACTATCAAGAAGAATAATGCGAGGGTTTACAATCTTTCTCTTCATTTTGCCAGGGGCAACTACATCTTTATTTATCATTACTCCTTTAAGCACCACTGAGTCTTCCAACTGCCCACCCGGAACCTTCTCAACCTTGATGTACTTCTTGATGTCCACCTCGCGAAGCCCTTGGCCAACTTCCACTCCAACTATTGTTGTGGCATTAATAGCTAAATCCTGAAATAATAAATATTAGACCATAAACACTAATTTAGTAATACATGACCCTTTCAATCCTATTACAGTAAAGGACTTCTCAAATAGAAGACTTGACCTAGTGGTTAGTGGTAACCAAACTGTATGGGTCAAAATCCGACCCCACGATAATTAACGGAGTTAATCTCGTCCTGAGCTAATACATAATTAATAAAGTGGTATGGCCACTTTATTCGTAACAGGACTCGACTCTGGTCCGATTTAATCTACGAGGGTACGGCCCAGTCATTCCCCTATGGGGACGGAACTTCAGCATGGCCACGGCCATTTATTGCCAGCTCACAAAGCTCACATCTATAAATACGAAGAGCAGTAGCCCTAGAAAAAGGGGGGCTTCTTGACCACTAGTGAGAGGAGGGAGAAACGAGAAAATATACCCCTCTTATGGGAAGAGAAAAACACCATTGTAAGGCTCTGAACCTCTTCATGGAGAGGCAGACCAAACAAATATTATCAATAAAGGTTTCTAATGCTTCTCCCCCTAATTCTGAGTTCTTAATTTAGTTTCTTTCATTTGGTCCAACGGATTATTACGATTTGCTATGATTATCCCGGGATTAATTTATATTGTTTAGTACTCGTAAGATGTGTAACATTTTTTTGAGCAAACAATTTGGCGCCGTCTGTGGGAATTTCATAGCAAAATCGCGTAGTTCTTCCCTGGACCAAAAGAAAAGAAGCGCCAAACTCAAAGGGGAGCTCGAAGATCTCAAACAAAGATCTAAGTCCTCACTCTCTCTCCAATCTCAGATAGTGCAAACAAGAAGAAGGGGCCCCCTCCTTTCCTCAGGGGAGGTCTCTGTAAGGCATACGAACTCCGGTCGGAAACCGGCACGGAGATATCTCAAGCCGAGATTCGCCTCAAGACAGCCTATATACCCTGGCTATGTGCCTTCATCATTAAATCCTTCGTCCTCAACTTTACCAAGACTCAGGCTATGCGCCTCAAGACCTCGCTCGAACTATAAGGATGGACGCCTTCGTCCTCAACTTTAGCAAGTTCAACCACGGTTGAACCGAGACTCAGGCCAAACGCCTTCATCCGTGAAAGCAAAGCCCGACCTCCAACTAATCGAAGCGCAGGATAGGCACCCTCGCCATCCAAGTAAGTTCTCCCAACTCGAATTAAGATTCGGGCCACGTAAAGTTCGGCCCCGGTCGAACTACGAGGCTGCGTTTTTTACTATCACGACCGGTAGTTCGACCTCGTCCGAACTGGGACTAAGGCTAAACGCCGCTATCGCCAAATAACGGCCAAGACTCGCCCGCATCGAGTTGAAAAAGCAAGGCCATCAATTATATTATGGCTAAGGCCATCGTCGCCAACAGTCGACCTAGATTCGACTAAGGTGAATAAACGACTCGACGACAGTCGAAGTCGCCTTTATGGCTAAGACCGTCGATTCTGTCACGACTAAAGTCGTCGATCTAAATTCGACTAGGGCCGCCAATGCCGACGTTCAACAAGAAGCGCAACAAAAACTCTAAAGAACGAAAGAAAAACAGTGACACAAAATAAGCACAAGGCAGGCAATAGAAAAGAAAACTTATATATTTACAAAGTCAAATTGCGGGTCATCCCCGCTTACACCCGGCCAAGGCCGATCAATACAAGAAATAAAAAGAAAAACAACAAGAAACACCTAAACGCCAAGCGGCGAACAAGACAAGAAAAAAAAATGCATCATCATCTTTTTTACTCGGTGCCGTCCGCGCCACCGTCTGCACCAGCGTCAGCCTCGGGCGTCGCCGCATCAAAACCACAGTCGGCACGGGCCTCACGAGCCTTCTGACGCGCCCCCTCGAAAGCAGCTTTGGTCACGACGCCAGCCTCCCACAAACTCTTATATACATCACGTTGGGCCTCGGCAAAGACCCAAAGTTCTCGAGCCTGGCTGGAAGAAGCGGCTTGATCCCGTAGCCGCTGATTCTCTTCTTCCAAGGCCGTGATTCGGTCCGCCATGACCTGGGCGTCCTGCTCGAAGACACCAATCCGCTCCTCGAGACTCGCCTCTCTAAAGGCCGCAGCATCCCTTTCCAACGCCCGTTGGGATTCATGCACGCGGATAGCTTCCTTCAACGCCCCGGCCCTCGACGAGGCATCCCTCACTTGAAGCTTCAATGCCGCGACTTCATCCTCTAACGCGGTTACCTTCCCGCTCCATGCAGCAGTGACCTCCGCCGCCTTCGCCTGGTCACGAAGCTCGCACTCAGCTGCAGCCCTCTTTACCGCCTCGAGCTCCTCATCCTTTCGGCGGAGCTGCTCCTCGAGAGCACTCGTCCTGTCAAGTGCTTGCCGCATCTGAACCTCCCGCCTCGCCAGCTCTTCGACCAAGGCCCGGCTACGAGGATCGTTCCTCAAGCGCTCCCGCAACTCTCGACACTAATCCCGGTAGCGGCGATACTTCTCCAGCGCCCGCAAAAATATCCCCGAGCGGACCTTGGCTCGACGGATGCTCTCCACCTCCAACAGATAAGACTGCAAAGCAAAGACAACGATCAGAATAAAAGAATAAACCTAAGGTAAAGAAGGAGCGAACCGACGTAACAGTACATACCCTCAAGCTCATCACGGCTACTTCATTCATCAGCCCGACATCCGTAACGCCCCTCAGCGACGTATTCTCGGCCTCCGAGCACAGCATCTCGAACTGCGGCACCAAGCTTTCCCCTTGGAGAAATAAGTTCAATTCCGTGGGTGTCACACCTCCTTTTTTACACACCTACCCCAAAGGATAAGTGTATAAGGGAGTTTTTCCAATTTAAGTGACATTATTCGAAATGGAATTATTTATTTGTTTTTAGAGTCGCCACTTGGGATAGGGTTGGCTTTTGGTGTCCCAAGTCACCGATTTAATTTAAATCCCAAATCGAGGAAAAATTTTGACTTCCCAATTGGAGTCTGCGAACCAGAGATTCTGTGTAAGGAATTCTGTTGACCCGAGGGAAGGTGTTAGGCACCCCTGGATCCCGTGGTTCTAGCACGGTCGCTTAAATTATTACAAATGGCTAAAAATCTGATTTTTATACAAGTTCAAACCTATAGTGCAATTTTATAAATTATTTACCGCTTTTATTTACTTTTTACAAAAGTGAACGCCGTTTAAGAGCGTGTTTTTGGATCACGTCACATGAAATGCACCCGGATCCTCAGCACCTCTTATTCAACGTTTTGGGATTTGGATTTGGATCGCATGAAATGCACACCCGAGTTTGGGAAGGTAATATTATTAAAATTCGCGCCTAAAGTGACTAGCGTATTATTATCTTTGCGGGAAGCCATGAATGTTCGCTAAAGGGCACGTCCCGAATTCTAAGCATTTTAATATAAGTATTTAAAGAGGGCCGCGTGATTTATGAATTTTATTTGGCGCGGCGCACCTCGTTTCTATTTTAAGGCCAACCTAAAAGAACTACGATTTTCTATTAAGTATTGTCTCTAAAGAGCCTAATTAATTAGTATTTGGGCCTCAAGTTCAAGTCCACACTTAAACAAGAGGGAGGCCTCTTAATTCAAGTATGCTACTTAACTCGGAAGGCTCAAAATTGTTTTGTAGAATTTAACCAATAACTAAAAAAAAAACAGAATTTCAAATTTCTTAGCCTATTGGGCCTAAAAGCTGGCCCAGGCTCATGATTAATTGATTTAAGGTCCCATTCTTATGAGGATGAAACTGTCCAGTCTGGACTTGTGAAGAGCCTAGTTTCGAAGGTCCTTACAGGCCAAGGATTTTGGGCTTGTGATTTTATGGGCCTGAGCTTAGCACACTTAAACGGGTTTGAGTTTAGTATGATTTTATGGGCCCAATTTCGAAGGTCCTGGCAGTAAAACACATTTGCCATATCTCTTTTTAAAACTAAGCAGCTAATATTAGCATGAGCCAAATAATCATACTATATGTACATAGTTCTATTCATGTAAATAATCCTAATAACTCAACATTAACACGTTGTTTATGTAAATGATCCATTTCACATGAACAACAGTGGAATATTAGCTAATTTAGATGGGATTGAAGAAAGATCCTAAACACATAACAACAAATTCAGAG